>NW_021253363.1:0-1090 GCF_002162155.2 Triticum dicoccoides
CCTGCCGGTTGTCATACTCATCGACATGCAAGTCGTGAATCCTATTACAAGAACATGATCAATCTCATACATCACATATCATTCATCACATTCTTCTTGGCCATATCACATCACATAGCATACCCTGCAAAAACAAGTTAGACGTCCTCTAATTGTTGTTGCATGTTTTACGTGGCTGCTATGGGTTTCTAGCAAGAACGTTTCTTACCTACGCAAGACCACAACGTGATATGCCAATTGCTATTTACCCTTCATAAGGACCCTTTTCATCGAATCCGTTCCGACTAAAGTGGGAGAGACTGTCACCCGCTAGCCACCTTATGCACCAAGTGCATGTCAATCGGTGGAACCTGTCTCACGTAAGAGTACGTGTAAGGTCGGTCCGGGCCGCTTCATCCCACAATACCGTCGAAACAAGATTGGACTAGTAACGGTAAGCATATTGAACAACATCAACGCCCACAACTACTTTGTGTTATACTCGTGCAAAGAATCTACGCAATAGACCTAGCTCATGATGCCACTGTTGGGGAACGTAGCAGAAATTCAAAAATTTTCCTACGTAACACCAAGATCTATCTATGGAGAGACCAGCAACGAGTAGAAGGAGAGGAGAGTTTGCATCTACATACCCTTGTAGATCGCTAAGCGGAAGCGTTCAAGTGAGCGGGGTTGATGGAGTCGTACTCGTCGTGATTCAGATCACCGATGATCAAGTGCCGAACGGACGGCACCTCCGCGTTCAACACACGTACAGCCCGGTGACGTCTCCCACGCCTTGATCCAGCAAGGAGAGAGGGAGAGGTTGAGGAAGACTCCATCCAGCAGCAGCACAACGGCGTGGTGGTGATGGAGGAGCGTGGCAATCCTGCAGGGCTTCGCCAAGCACCTACGGGAGAGGAGATGTGTCACGGGAGGGAGAGGGAGGCAACCAAAGGCCTTAGGTATGATTGCTCCTCCTTTTCCCCACTATATATAGGGCCAAGGGAGAGGGGGAGGGCGCAGCCTTGCCCCCTCCTCCAAGGAAGGGGTGCGGCTAAGGATGGGGAGGAGTCCATCCTCCCCAAGGCACCTCGGAGGTGCCTTCCCC
>NW_021253364.1:0-1973 GCF_002162155.2 Triticum dicoccoides
TTTTGGCTATAAGGTTGGCTATAAGTGTATTTATTTTTTTACTTCTCTCTATCTCTTTCTTCGTACTCCCTCTGTTCCATAATATAAGAACGTTTTTGACACTAGTGTAGTGCCAAAAATGTTCTTATATTATGGGACACAGGGAGTACTAGTATTTATTGCATTTGCCATGGAGTGACCTCTTCCAATGAAATGGTGTTGCTAAGTTTGCTTCATTTAATTAGCTATAGACTCAAAATTGTCTTTTCACCTAGGTACACGCGCTTAGCACCGTTTCTTCCTTGGGTCACCAAACTAGTCTCTCTCTTCGTGATTAACTTGCCACATCAGACTTTATGCCTATGTGGCAAGCTCAAGCACCTGTAGGAGCAAGTAAGTACAATAGTGCGCTTTACATGGCATTTTTGCATATGTGGAGGAAAGAGAGGCAAGGAAAAAGTGGAGAAGTGGGCTCTCATGCAAGAGCCAGCCTCTACTACATGGTGGAGCATTGGGAGAGGCACCTGTATGGAGGTGGTCAGGAATTGGGAGACTCACGCCGGTCGTAGCGCCGCAGTTAAAATGATAATGGCAAGTCAAATCACGGGGCCCCACCTGTCCAGCAGTAACTCGCTGTCAAATCACACATTCCTACGTTTGCAGCAGCCTACTCCCTCGTCTTCTCGCGTCTCTGTCGGACCAACTAGGCGGAACTGCCCCGCCTACCGCGCAGGAAAAGCTCGCGCAGTATACTCCCTCCGTCTAGGTGACCAAGGTGGAGAGGAAAACGAGAGAACTTAATGTTTAGTATTTGCTAAGGCTGGTTGTAATGGTACTAGCCTTAGCAATTTTGATGAGGTGTCATAGAATTAAATGAAGAAAGAGAGAGAGTTGAGTACTATGTGTCATACATGGCAATAAATAAAGTACTACATGATACTAATATATGATACATGGCGCAGGAATACTAAGTATTATTAATACAGTTTTGCTAGAACTCATCTAGATGAGATATAATTTGGTCTCATTCATATTTTATAGCCATTGGATGTGATGCTATATAAGATGCGTGTGTGCTGACATGGGTTGTATTTGTTCTTGTGCAACAAACTGACCACTGCATGTCATGTTTGATAGTCTTAAGTCATTAAACGCATACATGCCCCACATCTCTTCTTGGTTGATTCCTCTATTTATGTCAAAAAATAAGAAACAACGTGAGAGTTAATGCACCACGCCTATGTGTTTACTATTTGGTTTTCATAAGATGACTTAATACTCACCTAGACCGAGGGAGTATTCGATTTGACAGTGGGCGGTGCAGTTCCCGATACGGCTTTAATGCAGACGAAGGAGGGAGTAGCGGTTCCCGATATGTTGAACGGCCAATGCATCCTCCTTCAATTAATGCATGAGGGAAGTAATGGGAGGAGGTCCGGGAAAAGAGGCTGCACGATATGAATGCAACGCAGTTTGCCCTCATTGCGCACATATAAAGGCGCCCCTCCATTCCAGTGCATCTACCACATCGTACACACCTAAGCATTTGCCTAAGCACCTACACTAAGCGCAAAAGAGCTCACTCCAGACCCATGGCGGCAATGCGCGTGAGCAGCCAGCGGATGCGCCAGATGGTCCACGACGTCGGCATGCGGCATGGCGCCGAGGATCCTCTCCAGACGGTGTTGGAGACCGGCTGGTGGATGGCCGCCGTTGACGCCAACTGTGACTCTCAGTTGGACCAGATGATTGTTGCCAGCAGCAACAAGTTCACCATCCTCAAGAAGCTCGCGGACGACATCGTCGTACTCCTCCAGCCCGCGCGCTCGGGCTCCTCATTGCCTGCCACCCTAATCGGCCTCCATGGTTAGAACCTCTTTCAAGCACTGGTGGCCCTGCGACTGTCTGCCGACACCACAAAGAATGTCCACCTGGAGGTCGCGCTCGCCGCGAGGCGCCTCGCCCTGCAAGAATTCGTCGACCTACACATCCAC
>NW_021253365.1:0-392 GCF_002162155.2 Triticum dicoccoides
GAACCATCAATCCTACAAGTCTGCAGATTAATAACACGTGATCCTGATAGAAAGAAGAGATAGCCTAGTTCTTAATCCCCGTAGGAAAGATAAGATGACTCAGATCAGAAGGCATGAGGTATAAGGAGTAAAAAGAGCCTTACGTTCCATCCCACAATCAATTCCCTTATATAACTAAAGAATTTCTAGACTCAACTTCGACCAGTTTGGCTTGGTAACCTACAGGCAGTCAAGCTCTGATACCAACGCTGTCAGGACCCTGACTCAATGCCACATCGATCTAGCATGTAACACCTCATATCACTTTGCGGCCTCACGCACGGTATTCCCACGGGTGTCGCCTTACCTTTGCCCGGGACCGTTTGCGTCTTTTGGCACACGTATATGATAGT
>NW_021253366.1:0-881 GCF_002162155.2 Triticum dicoccoides
TTATTGGGCCAGGCCCATGTAATTTCGAAATACATAAGTATAGGCTATTTTTAGAGTCCGTATGTGTGGGGAAACAAGAGATAGGGTTGATTTCGGACCCCTCCACCAAGGGCCACGAAATTCCCCCCCTCTTCCTCCATATATACAGCCCTTAGGGCATCGTTTAGACTTTGGGTTTTGTTTAGATTAAAAGTTCGCCATAGCTGCAACTTCGCGTACTTCGTTTGTGTTCAACGACCAGACAAAGGCGTCACAGAACCCCACCTTGATCAATAAAGCTTTCATCTTATATTCGCAATATCCAGATTGCAATCTCAGTTTCTTGCTTGTTCTTCGTTTGCTCACAGGAAACAGACCCTCGTGGTCAGGTTGATCGTGCTCCGGCGTGGTCAATAACCTCTCGGAGTTGGTTTAGCGATTGCTAAGGCACGACGTCCTCGCACGTTCGTAGTCGGATTGTCAAAGTCGACTTCCACCAAAGCGAAATCCATCATCTCATCGAAAGACGGGACACCTCCGCCTCTATCAAGTGGTATCAGATTTCCAGGTTGCTCGGTGAGATTTTACAGTTTTTCGTAGTTTAGATCGAGTCTGTTCTTCATACCTACAGTCCACGAAAAAGCCACAAAAAAAATTAGGGTTAGTTCATCATATCCGAACCAATCTGAGCCTTTGCATAATCTTTTTAGGGTTTTGCTTTGTTGAATTTGCGGTTGCATCGTCGTGTCTAGTTGCTGGTCTTAGAGTCTAGTCTTTTAGAGTTTCGAGTTCTGGTCATAAGTTGTCACGCCGCCGCCGCACCATCATCATCGCCCCTGCCATCTACCACCACCGCTTATCCGCCACCGCTCCGAATCCGTATCCATATACCACCACCAATC
>NW_021253367.1:0-1094 GCF_002162155.2 Triticum dicoccoides
CTCTGGGTTGTAAGGCTCAACACACCACAGGAACAATAAGTAGCAGCGAGTCAGCCAGAATGCACTATCGGTCAACATGCCTGCTGTGATGGGTCGTATATTAAAGACCATCTGTACATGCTCCTGAGTCCATGGGTTCCATGTGACTACAGACTCATCAAGTGCCTCAAACTGCTGGTGGTATATAGGGTAACAATTTTTCGCAATATTTGGAGACCAATGTTTCCGTGCCTTTGTCCACCTACTGGCCATAGTTACACAACTGCCCTCGCTATAGTCGTATGGGTGTATGGGATTTATTATACGAGGTCGTCCTACAGGAAGGTATTCCCAGGACCACAACTGTAGAAACTCGTAGGGGACACAAAGTAACGGAGCTTTTTTGTGAAGGAAGTTTTTTGTGTGGCATCACACAAGCCCCTATATGTATGAGATAGAATGGCAGAACCGAAGCTATATTTTGGCTGCTCGGGTAAAGGTTCATCTACCATCTTCTCCACAATGGAGATGAGACCAGGGAGAAGTACATCCCCGTGTGAATTTGGAAACATAACCCCGAGGAGCCACAACAAATACGCAAACAGATGTCTTTTCCTCGTCTCAGAATCAGCGAAGCTAGAAATATTAAGAAAGTTATCATGAAGTGAGGTGAGTGGGATGCCACGAGGGCCACCAGTACGTTGGGATTCTGGCATTGTCATCCCAAGACGGTCTGATATATTTTGTGCCCAAGTGTTAGACACTCGTCGAGAGACTAACGGCTCACCTCTAATTGGTAGAGCAAGGATCATAAAAACATCTTTCAGTGTAGGTGCAAGCTCCCCCAAAAAAAGTGAAAGGTGTGTGTTTCAGGTCTCCACCGGTCAACGAGGGATGTCAAAAGGGATGGGTCCGAACGTAACTGGGATGGGTCTTCGCTTGATGTGAGCCTAGCAAAAGCATGTACTCCATATGCGTCAAGGTGAGGAATGAAATAATTGTGTATTGGCCAGGTTTTCTTTACGGTTCGAAGTTTGAAACTCCGATAATCATGTTCTTTATTTGGGTTGAAAAATAGGTGGCAACGGTGGCCGGCATCATAGGGCCCCTCCAAA
>NW_021253368.1:0-1187 GCF_002162155.2 Triticum dicoccoides
GAAAAGATGGTGGAATCTCCTGATACAGACCAAACTGTCTCATGACACGCTCTGGGTTGTAAGGCTCAACACACCACAGGAACAATAAGTAGCAGCGAGTCAGCCAGAATGCACTATCGGTCAACATGCCTGCTGTGATGGGTCGTATATTAAAGACCATCTGTACATGCTCCTGAGTCCATGGGTTCCATGTGACTACAGACTCATCAAGTGCCTCAAACTGCTGGTGGTATATAGGGTAACAATTTTTCGCAATATTTGGAGACCAATGTTTCCGTGCCTTTGTCCACCTACTGGCCATAGTTACACAACTGCCCTCGCTATAGTCGTATGGGTGTATGGGATTTATTATACGAGGTCGTCCTACAGGAAGGTATTCCCAGGACCACAACTGTAGAAACTCGTAGGGGACACAAAGTAACGGAGCTTTTTTGTGAAGGAAGTTTTTTGTGTGGCATCACACAAGCCCCTATATGTATGAGATAGAATGGCAGAACCGAAGCTGTATTTTGGCTGCTCGGGTAAAGGTTCATCTACCATCTTCTCCACAATGGAGATGAGACCAGGGAGAAGTACATCCCCGTGTGAATTTGGAAACATAACCCCGAGGAGCCACAACAAATACGCAAACAGATGTCTTTTCCTCGTCTCAGAATCAGCGAAGCTAGAAATATTAAGAAAGTTATCATGAAGTGAGGTGAGTGGGATGCCACGAGGGCCACCAGTACGTTGGGATTCTGGCATTGTCATCCCAAGACGGTCTGATATATTTTGTGCCCAAGTGTTAGACACTCGTCGAGAGACTAACGGCTCACCTCTAATTGGTAGAGCAAGGATCATAAAAACATCTTTCAGTGTAGGTGCAAGCTCCCCAAAAAAAAGTGAAAGGTGTGTGTTTCAGGTCTCCACCGGTCAACGAGGGATGTCAAAAGGGATGGGTCCGAACGTAACTGGGATGGGTCTTCACTTGATGTGAGCCTAGCAAAAGCATGTACTCCATATGCGTCAAGGTGAGGAATGAAATAATTGTGTATTGGCCAGGTTTTCTTTACGGTTCGAAGTTTGAAACTCCGATAATCATGTTCTTTATTTGGGTTGAAAAATAGGTGGCAACGGTGGCCGGCATCATAGGGCCCCTCCAAAAGCCGCGGCACTTCAACCATAACCTCCATTCGGAACCCATTTCG
>NW_021253369.1:0-484 GCF_002162155.2 Triticum dicoccoides
GAATTGCTGCAGTGGAAGGCACAGAATGCTGTGCCTGACAAAGGATTTGAGAAGCTACTTAAAATATTGAAGAAGAAGCTTCCAAAGGATAACGAATTGCCCGACAGTACATACGTAGCAAAGAAGGTCGTATGCCCTCTAGGATTGGAGGTGCAGAAGATACATGCATGCCCTAATGACTGCATCCTCTACCGCTGTGCGTACAAGGATCTGAACGCATGCCCGGTATGCGGTGCATTACGGTATAAGAACAGACGAGATGACCCTGGTGATGTTGACGGCGAGCCCCCCAGGAAGAGGGTTCCTGCGAAGGTGATGTGGTGTGCTCCTATAATACCACAGTTGAAACGTCTGTTCAGAAACGGAGAGCATGCCAAGTTGATGCGATGGCACAGTGAGGACCGTAAGAAAGACGGGAAGTTGAGAGCACCCGCTGACGGGTCGCAGTGGAGAAAAATCGAGAGAAAGTACTGGGATGAGTTTG
>NW_021253370.1:0-1733 GCF_002162155.2 Triticum dicoccoides
AATGAGGAAGACAAGGTATTTCGTGAGAAATAATGCTCTTGAACTGATAAAACTAAATACATAAATAAAGCCTTGTTGGAAGTTTCTTTTACACGAATAACCACTATTAGTGGAGGGTAAATATGCATGATGGCATAAAGACCCTGAAAGACTATATATGGCAAACATCATGCCGATGAATGCCCAAATTACAGTGGTAATAAACTTAAAAACCAAACATAAATCTATAAACCATATGAGATGCATATGCATATCAGCATAAGGATATATATGTTGGAGCATCCACGCTTGATGATGCACAATCAAGTTACGACCCATGTCTAATCCTGCAGCTCAGGATATCTGACAAGAAGATACAACACCATGTGGCATCATAGGTGCCTCCTCGTTTACAGTGCAAGACACATTGTTGCGGCCCTCTCCCGTTGTGGCAGGCAACTCTATGCCGTCCTCGAGGAATTTCATTGCATCTTCCATGGAAGGTCGGTGTGCCTCTACTGGGTGAGAGCACTGGAGGCCAAGGACAACCACACGCTCCATCTCCCTAGAGTCGAAGGCAAGTAACCTGTCGTCAGCTATACCATCCACTTGAACCTGCTGCGCACTACCACCACGCATCTGCCAGACATTCTCCCTTGATTTCCCCTTACATGCAACCTCTAGTAGGACGACTCCAAACATGTACACGTCCGACTTATGGTTAAGCTCTAAAAGTTCTCTTTTCATGAGCTGTGGATTCATGTATCATATCGGTCCCTCGGGGAATGTGAGTACTTTTGCTCCCTTTTTGCTGGTAACCATCGATAGCCCGAAGTCAGCAAGCTTGGCATTGAAATCATTATCCAGGAGTATGTTGTCTGGCTTGATATCTCGACGCAAAATGCATGGATTGCACTCGTGATGGAGATAACGAAGTGCGGACCCTAAGCCCTTCACAATTTTGTACCTGTTAATAAATATAGTAAGTGAAATGTTGACAAATGCATCCATAGCAAGCAATCACGTCTATCTTGTTGTACCTAAATAATTTAAGGTGCATGGTAGATATACCTATTTGTTATGTGCCATAGCAAAAAAAACATTGTTCGTTACTCCCTACAAGCATCATAAATTCACAAGTCAATTATTCATACTTATTATCATGACATTGAAAAAAACCACAACGTGAATCAACAAATGGGAAACACATGTGAAACCCTACCTAATTTTCTCTACGTAGGTAAGACCTATTATTATATCTTAGCCGCTGATTGACAATATTACATTTCAGTAAATAATAATTCTGTTAATTCACTCCTTTAAAAAACATGGCGTAGAACCATGAGTAATAGTTCAATTAATAAACCTTATTAAACATTATGCATGAAGTCCCTATAAGAAAGCAATATCAATGTAATTAGTTAGACATTAGGAAAATGGGCATGTGGTTAAAGCAATGTTGAAGGCTAGGCGAGACCACTTAATGGTGGGTACGTTTGATTTGAAAGATTTGGGAAAACAAATCTATTTTGGAGTATTAATTATGAACTTCCATTATGTTCAAAGTCCAATGAAAAAAATTGTCACGATGCAAAAAAATATTGAAAAAACTTGTTGTGATTTGGATTTTGAATTATCAAATCTTCAACTATATGAAATGAAACAAAAGATTAAAAATGGCCATGCTAATTAGAAACTACACGTGCTGGGACCTTTATGTCACACTTGTAATATATCAACCATGCATAAATGTC
>NW_021253371.1:0-2239 GCF_002162155.2 Triticum dicoccoides
GCCAATGTTCATCCTTCTCCAAGCTAGGCCCTTCATTTGTAAGCAAAACAAATGTATCCAATTTAGGCAGCATCATATTCTCATGAACATTAGAATCATTACCAAGAAACGAAAGTACCTGGTAATTTAGTTGGCGTGCACGAGCTCTAGTAATTGGTCCAGTATGTATAGCAGCAGGGGCTGTGGGTGTAACAAATTGTATTGATGTCCTCATCAGGGTGGCATCCAGGTTATTTCACCAACAACTGCATAAAAGAGATTTTCGATGTCGGCGAACTCAGGTATTCCAGAACTGCAACGATAAAATTGTGACGACAACACCTCAGAGCTCAACTTCCCGGGACACTGCCACAACCCCTAAATGTCAGGAGGCACCAAGAAAATGTTCTCGTCACAAGACTATCGGAACAATTCCAAGATACCCGCGTGATCCTAAAAAAAATCGTGAAATTTGAGAAGAGAAAAGCAAAACTTCTACGTCAGGAGGCCTCACCAGAGCGACGAAGGGACTGAGGAGTAAAAAGAATCCTACTCTCTGATATATATAATCCTAAGACTCAAAACATTTTGTTCTAGACTCAACAACGTCAGCGATTCGATCAAGCAGGGGGCTCCTAAGTCGGGGATGGCTCTGATTAACAACTTGTAACACCCACGATCCGGCTATATCTCCCACGTGTCGAGGCACAACTTAGAGGTATAACCGCATGGTGGTTTAGTTGCAAGTGGGGAAATCTTCACACATCCCATGTACTGAATAAGAAGGGATAAAGAGTTGGCTTACAATCGCCACTTCACACAAATACAAGTTAAACATACATCATCTAGAATACAATCAAGGTCCGACTACAGAACCAAAATAAAGGAAGACAACCCCAAATGCTAGATCCCTGATTGTCCAAACTGGGCTCCACTACTGATCAACTGGAAAAGACACAACACAATGATCAAGATCTTCATCGAGCTCCCACTTGAGCTTGGTTGCGTCACCTGCACTGGTATCATCGGAACCTGCAACTGTTTGGAAGTATCTGTGAGTCACGAGGACTCAACAATCTCACACCCGCGAGATCAAGACTATTTAAGCTTATGGGTAGGATAGGGTAGTGAGGTGGAGCTACAGCAAGCACTAAGCATATATGGTGGCTAACATATGCAAATAAGAGCGAGAAGAGAAGCAACGCAGCGGTCGTGAACTAGAAGTGATCAAGAAGTGATCCTGAAACTACTTATGCACAACCATAACATAAGAACCGTGTTCACTTCCCGGACTCTGCCGGAAAGAGACCATCACGGCTACACACGCGTTTGATGTATTTTAGATAAGTTAAGTGTCAAGTTCTCTACAACCGGATATTAACAAATTCCCATCTGCCACATAACCGCGGGCACTGCTCTAGAAAGTTTATACCCTGCAGGGGTGTCCCAACTTAGCCCATCACAAGCTCTCACGATCAACGAAGGATATTCCTTCTCCTAGGAAGACCCGATCAGTCTCAGAATCCCGGTTACAAGACATTTTGACAATGGTAAAACAAGACCAGCAAAGCCGCCCGAATGTGCCGACAAATCCCGATAGGAGCTGCACATATCTCGTTCTCAGGGCACACTGGATGAGCAATCCATACAACTAAAACCATCCCTCAAGTTTCCCCGAGGTGGCGCTGCAAGAGGCTCCAGTTCAGACCAACACTTAGAGAAGCACTGGCCCAGGGGGTTAAAATAAAGATGACCCTCGGGCTCACGAAAACCCAAGGGAAGGTTACAGGTTGTTAGGAAAATGTAAAACCAAGGTTGGGCTTTGCTGGAGGAGTTTTATTCAAAGCGAACTGTCAAGGGGTTCCCATAACACCCAACCGCGTAAGGAACGCAAAATCAAGGAACATAACACCGGTATGACGGAAACTAGGGCGACAAGAGTGGAACAAAACACCAGGCATAAGGCCGAGCCTTCCACCCTTTACCAAGTATATAGATGCATTAATTAAATAAGAGATATTGTGATTTCCCAACATATCCATGTTCCAACATGGAACAAACTTCAACTTCACCTGCAACTAGCAACGTTATAAGAGGGGCTCAGCAAAAGCGGTAACATAGCCAAACAACTCTTGGTCTGGTCGTTGGACATAAATGAAGTACGCGAAGTTGCAGCTATGGCGAACTTTTAATCTAAACAAAACCCAAAGTCTACATGACGCCCTAAGAGCTGTATATATGGAGGAAGAGGGGGGGGGGG
>NW_021253372.1:0-1925 GCF_002162155.2 Triticum dicoccoides
GGATCGTCAAAGTCGACTTCCACCAAAGCGAAATCCACCATCTCATCGAAAGACGGGACACCTTTGCCTCTATCAAGTGGTATCAGATTTCCAGGTTGCTCGGTGAGATTTTACAGTTTTTCGTAGTTTAGATCGAGTCTGTTCTTCATACCTACAGTCCACGAAAAAGCCAAAAAAAAAATTAGGGTTAGTTCATCATATCCGAACCAATCTGAGCCTTTGCATAATCTTTTTAGGGTTTTGCTTTGTTGAATTTGCGGTTGCATCGTCGTGTCTAGTTGCTGGTCTTAGAGTCTAGTCTTTTAGAGTTTCGAGTTCTGGTCATAAGTTGTCACGCCGCCGCCGCACCATCATCATCGCCCCTACCATCTACCACCACCGCACCCAATCCGTGTCCATATACCACCACCGATCCATATCCATATACTACCACCGCTACCACCACCGCTGCCATATACCACCACCAATCCGAGTTCTTTGCTTATTAGGTTTGTTTTCGGGATCCATCTAGATTCCGATTCGTGTTTCCTTGCCGGAGTAGGTTTCGGAAAAAAAAAAGAGTCGGGTAGCCACGCTCCGTTTAGGCCCAAAATTTTTCGAAAACGCATTTTTCGAAAAAATTTCTGGCTATCCTATTTTTAGGTGTTTCTGAGTGTTTTGAGACAGGTGCCATTATAGGAAGTTTTTTTTGACCCGTTTCCAGTTTTTGGGTCCGGGCAGTCGAAAAAAAAAATTGGTCAAAAAATTTCGTGCCCATCCTGTTAGTTTGAGCTAGGAAGAGTTTTGAGATACTCGCCATTATAGTGATTTTTCGCAAAAAAAAAAGCAGCGCAAAAAAAAAAGAGCGCAAAAAAAAAGAGCGCAAAAAAAAAGAGCGAAAAAAAAATTCAGAGTGTGCTTTTCCCTTGTTTACGTGCCGCGCCGTGATTTTGTTGGTGTTCTAGGCTCGCGTCTCTAGCACAGTCTAGCCTAGGACCAGCACAGTACCGTCGTTGAGCGTTTATTCAACTTTGCATCTCTGAATTGATTATTGCTGACCCTTTTTGCTACCATACTATAAGCCTTCCCAGCTCCACATACATCTACGTCGTGTGTTTGACTCTCCCTGGTAATTGCTCTATCCAAGCTTTGAGAGTTTTTGACTACAACGGTTGCCGATCACCGCCTGCTGCTGGGTAAGAACTGGTAAGAATTTGAGATTTGCTTGACGGATTTGTGATACACCACCACCACTTTTTAGTAGTCTGTAGGATCATATTCTTGTGTGTTTCTATTGCTGCTAACATGCCAGGATCACAAGCCGACGAGATTGACTGGGAGAATTTATCGAACAAGGAGCTTCATGATAAGTTTCAGCAAATGATGACTGAACAGGTGCAAGATGTGTTGAACAATTTTGAAGAGGCCATGGAGAAGATCACTGGCCTTGAGAAGACGTTCGAAACAAAGCTCGATAACAGATTTAATGAATTGCTCGCGCGTCTTCCACCACCACCACACGCTGCACCTAACGCACCTCTCCAACAACAACAACAACGACTACCTCCACGTCGCGAAATAGACCTTCGCCGAGCGAGCCGTGTTCCTCTTGCGTTTGGCCAAACTGTTGGTGCTGCTGTTGATACTTCTGTGGCTCCTGCTACTGCTGTTGCTGGTACCCAGGAGGATGATGAGTATGCGGGCGATTATGAGGATGAGGTTGATCAAAATCAGATCTACGAGCAGCCACCAGCACCACCACCAGCAGGTCGACCTCAGGTATATATTCGTAATGGTAGGCCTGCACCACCACCTCAGGTACGAGATGATGTCCATATTCCTAAACTGAAATTGAATATTCCACCATTTGAGGGTAGATATGTTCCTGATATATATCTTACTTGGGAGTTAGAAACTGAACAACGATTTACATGTTTACAATATCC
>NW_021253373.1:0-683 GCF_002162155.2 Triticum dicoccoides
ATTGCTCCATGCTACTTTATCTACTGTTTTAAGTAATATTGGGCTTTATTATCCACTTCTATATTATTTTGGGGACTAACCTATTAACCGGAGGCCCAGCCCAGATTTGCTGTTTTATGCCTATTTCAGTGTTTCGAGGAAAAGGAATATCAGACGGAGTCAAAACGAAACGAAATTAACTAGAGAAGTTATTTTTGGAAGAAAAGCAACCCAGGGAACTTCGAGTGCACGTCAGGGGAGATACGGGCTGCCCATGAGGGTAGGGGCGCGCCCCCTGCCTCGTGGGGCCCCCGTAGCTCCTCCGATGTACCCCCTGCACCCATATATACTCTTGGACCCTAAAACTTCTAGAACAGAAGATAGATCGGGATTTCCGTCGCCGCAAGCCTATGTAGCCACCAAAAACCAATCGGGACCCTGTTCCGGCACCCTGCCGGAGGGGATCCCATCACCGGAGGCCATCTTCATCATCCCGACGCTATCCATGACGAGGAGGGAGTAGTTCACCCTCGGGGCTGAGGGTATGTACCAGTAGCTATGTGTTTGATCTCTCTCTCTCTCTCTCATGTTCTCTCTCATGTTCCCTCTATGGCACGATCTTGATGTATCCCGAGCTTTGCTATTGTAGTTGGATCTTATGATCTTTCTCCCCCTCTACTCTCTTGTGATGAATTGAGTTTCCC
>NW_021253374.1:0-1025 GCF_002162155.2 Triticum dicoccoides
ATGTATCAGAACAAAGCATTAACTTTGGTGGACTTGCCCGATGATCGGCAAGCCATTGAGATAAATGGATCTTTAAGAAGAAGACGGACGTGGACGGTAATGTCACCGTCTATGAAGCTCGACTTGTGGCGAAGAGTTTTTCACAAGTTCAAGGAGTTGACTACGATGAGATTTTCTCATTCGTAGCGATGCTTAAGTCCGTCGGAATCATGTTAGCATTAGCTGCATTTATGAAATCTAGCATATGGATGTCAAAACGAGTTTCCTTACCAGTTATCGTAAGGAAAGGTTGTATGTGATACAATCAGAAAGGTTTTGTCGATCCTAAGGATGCTAAAAGGTATGCTAGCTCCAGCAATCCTTTTAAGGACTGGAGTAAGCATCTCGGAGTTGGAATGTACACTTTGATCAGATGATCAAAGATTTTGGGTTTATACAAAGTTTATAAGAAACTTGTATTTCCAAAGAAGTGAGTGGGAGCACTATAGAATTTCTGATGAGTATATGTTGTTGACATATTGTTGATCAGAAATGATGTAGAAAGCATATAAGATTATTTGAAAAGTGTTTTTCAATGGAAAACCTGGATTAAGCTACTTGAACATTGAGCATCAAGATCTATGAAGATAGATCAAAAACGCTTAATGGTACTTTCAAATGAGCATATACCTTGACATGATCTTAAAGGTGTTGAAGATGGATCAGTCAAAGAAGGAGTTCTTGCCTGAGATGTAAGGTATGAAGTTAAGACTTAAAGCTCGACCACGGCAGAAAAGAGAGAAAGGGAGAAGGTCGTCCCCTATGCTTCAGACGTAGGCTCTATAGTATGCTATGCTGTGTAACGCACCGGAAGTGTGCCTTGCCATGAGTCAGTCAAGGGGTACAAGAATGATCCAGGAATGGATCATTGGATAGCGGTCAAAATTATCCTTAGAGGAATAAGGATTTGTTTCTCGATTATGGAGGTGATAAGGAGTTCGGCGTAAAGGGTTACGATGATGCAAGCTTTAACACCTATCCGAATG
>NW_021253375.1:0-1134 GCF_002162155.2 Triticum dicoccoides
CAATAATAAGGTGACGCAGCACCTAAAATAGCCTCGGGACGAAATTTATGAAGTGGCATCTTGTATATTTCGTCCAAGGCTTCATGCACCCATTATGGTGGCTTCAAAGTCCTGAAATCATCACTTGTAACTTCGTTCTTGTTCCCCTTGCGCATGCCATCATCTCCATGCTTGTTCTTGCTCCAATGTTCATCCTTCTCCAAGCTAGGCCCTTCATTTGTAAGCAAAACAAATGTATCCAATTTAGGCAGCATCATATTCTCATGAACATTAGAATCATTACCAAGAAACGAAAGTACCTGGTAATTTAGTTGGCGTGCACGAGCTCTAGTAATTGGTCCAGTATGTATAGCAGCAGGGGCTGTGGGTGTAACAATTGTATTGATGTCCTCATCAAAAGGTGTCCCGTCTTTCGATGAGATGATGGATATCGCTTTGGTGGAAGTCGACTTTGACGATCCGACTACGAACGTGCGAGGACGTCGCGCCTTAGCAATCGCTAAACCAACTCCGAGAGGTTATTGACCACGCCGGAGCATGATCAACCTGACCACGAGGGTCTGTTTCCTGCGAGCAAACGAAGAACAAGCAAGAAACTGAGATTGCAATCTGGATATTGCGAATATAAGATGAAAGCTTTATTGATCAAGGTGGGGTTCTATGACGCCTTTGTCTGGTCGTGGAACACAAACGAAGTACGCGAAGTTGCAGCTATGGCGAACTTTTAATCTAAACAAAACCCAAAGTCTAAACGATGCCCTAAGGGCTGTATATATGGAGGAAGAGGGGGGAATTTCGTGGCCCTTGGTGGAGGGGTCCGAAATCAACCCTATCTCTTGTTTCCCCACACATACGGACTCTAAAAATAGCCTATACTTATGTATTTCGAAATTACATGGGCCTGGCCCAATAATAAGGTGACGCAGCACCTAAAATAGCCTCGGGACGAAATTTATGAAGTGGCATCTTGTATATTTCGTCCAAGGCTTCATGCACCCATTATGGTGGCTTCAAAGTCCTGAAATCATCACTTGTAACTCCGTTCTTGTTCCCCTTGCGCATGCCATCATCTCCATGCTTGTTCTTGCTCCAATGTTCATCCTTCTCCAAGCTAGGCCCTTCATTTGTAAGCAA
>NW_021253376.1:0-1770 GCF_002162155.2 Triticum dicoccoides
GATGTTTTGTCCTTGTATTCATTGTGAGACATATCCGATCCGATATTCTAATACCTGCCACTCCACAAAATGTAGCCAATTTCTGAGTAAGACATGTAAGATAGAGTCCAGATACCATGTAGCTTGCCTTACAACATGACCCGCGCGGAAACGAACGATTATGCACCATGTGCGTAATACACCTTTTCTTTCAGGCTATGCATTTTTTATTATGACATTGTGCAGTACACACAAGTCACTTTTATTTGTATATACTAATAGTTGTGCATAGAGGTATTGTTGAATATTAACCATTGGTCCACATAAAAAATCATAAACTTTCTAAAGGGGTCTACCGAGGAGGCGTCGTTGTGGCTCAAGGGAGTAGATGCTCCTCTTACGAAAAACATATTTTAAACTGGTTAATTTTGTTTAACAATATACATGTTTATGTCTTATACATGTCCTGAAACATTTTTTGTTAAAAAAACATATGTAGTGGCATAGGAAGAAAAAACTAAAGATAAAATATATCTCGTGGAAAGTCATTTTGTGGCACAAAAATTATCATTTCACACAGGTCGCAAAAAATATCTCTATATGCGCAAATAGAATATAAGATATACATCCGAGATTTTTTTAATATTTAAAAATAGGTTTTCCATAATGGAAGACCTATTTTGGCGTACCCAAGCACACTTTGCTTGTTAGTGTTATCTTTTCCAACATGTAAAATACAGCATGGTGTCACAACGTCTCTCTAGGTAAAATGATGGATCCAATTTCAGAGATGGATCCAAAAAAAAAACGAGCTGTCTTTGTCTCCATCCTCGTCAAATCGGTAAGCAAGTTTGGCACTCCAATGCATGGATAGGATGGCAGGCCACACATGGAGCCCGCTCCGTTTTAGTTGCCATCAACATCAGAGCTGGATGTGGCCTCAAGCTAGCTATAGCTAGTAGCAGTATGAGCCTATAAATATGACATGCATTGGTTGATCATCATCCATCATCAAGCAACAACACAGTGCAGTAGACACAAGGGATCGACGGTAGCAGTATGAGTGTCATGTTGTCTCTCCTCTCCTGGTTCCTCCTGGTGAGTACTCCAATCGCAGTTGATCATGCATATATGGAAGTCTTCAATTTTTCGCACACTAGCTAGTTAATAAACATACCCTCGTATGTGTCTACTATCCATTCTTTAGAAAGCTTAATTTTCACACACAACATGATGTTAGAAGTACTGGGTGTAGTTCACAAGTTATCTACTGTGGACTGTCCAGTTTCTAGTCAACTTATTAAGATAGGGTTCAAGTGTGGATCCGGCAATTGGTAAATACTGGTGTATATACATGTCACTATGCATTGAGTTTCATGATATTTACTAGAAATCTTGTGATATTGTAAGGCCAATTAGTTTCTGTACGTCTTTGATAGGCATGTGTGTGCTTCTTTTTTCTCATTTCAATAGGCATTTTCAAAAGTAATCTTCTTTTTATGCATGCATGCACTATATATGGACTCAATAACATGCACGACTAGTTAGCCTTTACTCAATATATAATGTCCAGCAGTGGCACTCTTTAATCTTCTTGTGAATCGTAGCACAGCTCCGATGATTAGGAAGATCTGTCCGATGGATTCAGTCTGTTACCATATCGCTGATTATGAAAATAGATCCGATATGGTTTCAGTTTGTTCCTATATGGGTAGATATTATAATCTCAAAATCACGTGAGATATAAGATATGAACATCTCGCAGTCGCAGACTAGGACACGTCCAGTATT
>NW_021253377.1:0-1162 GCF_002162155.2 Triticum dicoccoides
CGTTAAGTTTTTTCTAATCAGTTCTTTAGTGGGTGCCACCTCCCGCAGATGGCAAAGACCTTCTTTGTCGTCTGTCAGTTGTTTGCCATCTGCTTCTTGGTAGCTGATGGCAAATACCTTCTTTGCCGTCCGCTAGCAGACGGCAAAGAACTGGCACAAGGCAAAATCCCTGATTCCAGTAGTGCATTTTAGATCCGCCATCATCATCGGACTGCTGACCCATCTTCGGGATAGAGATCCGAATCATCCTTGCCAGCCCGTCAATCCGTCGACGCCACCATGGCGCCCAACGGTGCCGCCGCCTTGCGCATGTCCATGCAAACGCGAAGATTCTAGAAGATGTGGCATGCATAGCACCTGCCGACCAAGCATGACACAGCATAGCACCAGTCGGCCAGGCATGACTTGACATCTCCACCGAAAGCTCCGTTCAAGATGAAGCTGCTCCACCTCCTGCCTCTATGTTCCAGTGTTGCTCCACAAGCGATGCTCCCAGGAGAGAAAATGACACCGCAATACCGCCATTGTCTGATCTGGAAGACCAGATCCTAGGGTTTCCCCTAGAGCAGCACGAGTGGATCGACAATAGTTACATGATAAGTCCTTCATCAAGGTAACGACACGGAATGCCACCATCCGCTGCCATCAGCTTGGTTTTGACCAGCAACTATGTCTTCCCAACTAGCAGCCGGAAATAGAAAGCCAGCCACGCACCAACCACCTCTGATGGAGGAGATGGCCACCACTGCCGGCTGCACTAGCCAGATCAGATCTAATCGGAGGAACCGCCAACCAGTCCACCATGGCCTCCACACCGTCGCCACCAATCTGACGCCCTTTGGTGCACCGACCGCAGCCCAGCCCTTCCAGGTACAAGGCCGCGCCACGCCTGCAGCTGCCACCGCCTGAGCCAGGGCCGACAACCACACCGCTGCAGCTATCCATGTCGTGCCGCATAGATTGGATCGGCCACACCACCACATGTTTAGGGTCCTCACACCACCCCTAAGGCACGAGAGAGAGGGAGTACCCCGCTACCACCATCGGCCTCTGGACCTATCCCGGCGGCATCCTCCAGCTGCGACGGAGGGAAGGGAAGAGCGAGATCGCGCCTCCGGCGGCTAGGGTTTGGGCGCCGCCCAAGTCGCCCTAGCGGGGATGA
>NW_021253378.1:0-1192 GCF_002162155.2 Triticum dicoccoides
GGGGCTTCGGTGCCCTTAAACAGCACCCTCTAGGCGCCTTCGTACGTCGTGTCGAAGAGCTCGCTCAACGCCTGGTGCTGTTCCGGATCAAACTCCCATAGATTGAATGCCCTCTCTTGGCATGGGAGAATCCGGCGGACGAGCATGACTTGGACCACGTTAACCAGCCTGAGCTTGTTAACCAGCTTCTGGATACAGGCTTGGAGTCCCGTCACCTCCTCCGAACTACCCCACTGCAAGCCCTTCTTTTTCCAGGAGGTGAGCTGCGTGGGAATACCATATCTGAATTCGGGGGCCGCCACCCACGTAGGGTCGCGTGGCTCGGTGATATAGAACCACCCCGATTGCCATCCCTTGACGGATTCCACGAAGGCCCCATCGAACCAAAGGACGTTGGGCATCTTGCCCAACATGGCGCCTCGGCATTCTGCTTGAGTGCCCTTCACTACCTTCGGCTTGACATTGAAGGTCTTGAGCCACAAAACGAAGTGGGGCTGGATGCAGAGGAAGGCCTCGCACACGACGATAAACGCCGAGATGTTGAGGATGAAGTTCGGCTCCAGATCATGGAAATCCAGGCCATAGTAGAACATGAGCCCCCGGACAAAGGGGTGAAGTGGAAAGCCCAGTTTGCGGAGGAAATGGGGAAGAAAAATGACCCTCTCATGGGGCCTGGGGGTGGGGATGAGCTGCCCCTCGTCGGGCAGCCGGTGCGCGATGTCGCCGCATAGATAGCCGGCGCCGCGCAGTCTTTCGATGTGCTCCTCCATAACGGAGGAGGTCATCCACTTGCCTCCCGCTCCGGACATGGTCGGAGAAGGTCGAGACGAGATGCGCGTACTTGGGCGCTGGAGCTCGAGTGCGCGGAGATGGATAAGCAAAGGAGGAAGAAGGCGTAGGTGAAAAGGTGAATCCTTATCCCTTATATATAGGCGGACAAAGACTATACGTCCCCACTAGCCTGGTAAAACTCGCTTATCTCCCAAGTGCCACCATCAATGGCGCGGTTGGGTTACCCATGTCCGTATTGATGAGAATCCCGGATTAAGGGGGAACACAATCTCTGCTTCGACAAGACGTGCCAAGGAAACCGCTTCGCTAAATGCGCTAAGGTGGTAAAATAAAAAACGATTCAAATAATGGCTTGGTAGTGGTGTGACATCACGCCGCAAAAAACATAGCAGATTGAACT
>NW_021253379.1:0-416 GCF_002162155.2 Triticum dicoccoides
GTTACTGTAATCCACCTGGGAATCCTGTGGTATGGCGTAGCTGTCTGCCTCCTTGGTTGCTGCATCATGTGTTCGGCAATAGTGTTTCCTGACAGTGTTTCCAGAGATTAAGGTCCTGAAAAAAAGGAAAAATAACCAAACAGGAAGCCCCTGGTGCGGTTTAAGCCGCGTCTTGGGGCGTGCCACAGTTGTGCCCCCTCCCCACCTGTCCCATGGTATTTTTAATGCGTAATTATGTACGCGCGGCACGAGTTTCGCCATTGGGCTGGGATTGGGGTGGCCGTCGTATTGCTACGCGAGCTCCGATCGCGCCGGGCGGTCTATTTGTCGATTGCTCCGAGCGCACTTGAAGGTGTCCGGGCTTTGAAGCGCCGAACTGATTGATTGCCTTGAGAGGCTGATTTGTGCTTCTGCTG
>NW_021253380.1:0-1328 GCF_002162155.2 Triticum dicoccoides
TCCTATCTCGTGGCCGCCTCGGCTGCTTCTTGGCTTGCACTCCAAGTCCTCCAGATCACGTTCGTTCCAAAAATCACGCTCCCGAAGGTTTCATTCCTTTTGGACTCCATTTGATATTCATTTTCTTCGAAATACTGAAATAGGCAAAAAAACAGCAATACGGGTTGTGCCTCCGGTTAGTAGGTTATTCCCAAAAATGATATAATTGTGTAAAATAAAGCCCATAAACATCCAAAAAGGTAATATAATAGCATGGAACAATCAAAAATTATAGATATGTTGGAGACGTATCACCCCCGGGTCTATCTCTTATCATATAAGCTTTCAATCTACTTTTATTTGCATCTTTACTTTTCCAATCTATATCATAAAATACCAAAAATATATTTATCTTATCATATTATCTCTAGCAGATCTCACTTTCGCAAGTGGCCGTGAAGGGATTGACAACCCCTTTATTGCGTCGGTTGCAAGTTCTTGTTTGTTTGTGTAGGTGCGTGGGACTTGTGAGGAGCCTCCTACTGGATTGATACCTTGGTTCTCAAAATTGAGGGAAATACTTACGCAACTATTGCTGCATCACCCTTTCCTCTTGAAGAAAAACCAACGCAAGATCAAGACGTAGCAAGAAGGATTTCTGGCACCGTTGTCGGGGAGGTCTTCGCTCAAGTCAAGACATACCAAGTACCCATCACAAACTCATCTCCCTCGCATTACATTATTTGTCATTTGCCTCTCGTTTTCCTCTCCCCCACTTCACCTTTGTCGTTTTATTCGCCCTCTCTTTCCCAATCTCCTCTCTCTTTCACTTGCCTTTTTGTGTGCTCGTGTGTTAGTTATTTATCTTGATATCATGGCTAGTCCTCCTATCATCATTAATACTCCCGATCATGAAGTTCTTAATTTTAAACAAAGGGAGGGAGAAAATCTAAAAGATGCTTGGCATAGAATTTGCAATGCTCAAAATAGATCTACTAGGAAGCAATCCACTTCCGTTCTTCTTCGCAATTTGTATGTAGGCATTACCCCTTGTAATAGATACATTCTTGATACCATTACCGGAGGGAATTTTTTGGGTAGTCATACTTTTGATGCTTACAATGCCATGACATATTTGTTCGGTCTACCGCCTCTTTTGGTTAATGGAACAGTTTTAACTTAGAACATGTGATGCAAAGGCTTGAAATTATTGAAAATAAAGTTGCTACTGTCGAGTTAATTGAAAATTTGGATAAAAAGATCCACAAATAAATTACTCAATATGGATCTAAGGTTGGAGTTACTCTGAAAAATCTTAAAGAAAAGGAACCTATAGTTAATGAAAGAAT
>NW_021253381.1:0-2104 GCF_002162155.2 Triticum dicoccoides
ATTCTTTCATTAACTATAGGTTCCTTTTCTTTAAGATTTTTCAGAGTAACTCCAACCTTAGATCCATATTGAGTAATTTATTTGTGGATCTTTTTATCCAAATTTTCAATTAACTCGACAGTAGCAACTTTATTTTCAATAATTTCAAGCCTTTGCATCACATGTTCTAAGTTAAAACTGTTCCATTAACCAAAAGAGGCGGTAGACCGAACAAATATGTCATGGCATTGTAAGCATCAAAAGTATGACTACCCAAAAAATTCCCTCCGGTAATGGTATCAAGAATGTATCTATTACAAGGGGTAATGCCTACATACAAATTGCGAAGAAGAACGGAAGTGGATTGCTTCCTAGTAGATCTATTTTGAGCATTGCAAATTCTATGCCAAGCATCTTTTAGATTTTCTCCCTCCCTTTGTTTAAAATTAAGAACTTCATGATCGGGAGTATTAATGATGATAGGAGGACTAGCCATGATATCAAGATAAATAACTAACACACGAGCACACAAAAAGGCAAGTGAAAGAGAGAGGAGATTGGGAAAGAGAGGGCGAATAAAACGACAAAGGTGAAGTGGGGGAGAGGAAAACGAGAGGCAAATGACAAATAATGTAATGCGAGGGAGATGAGTTTGTGATGGGTACTTGGTATGTCTTGACTTGAGCGAAGACCTCCCCGACAACGGTGCCAGAAATCCTTCTTGCTACGTCTTGATCTTGCGTTGGTTTTTCTTCAAGAGGAAAGGGTGATGCAGCAATAGTTGCGTAAGTATTTCCCTCAATTTTGAGAACCAAGGTATCAATCCAGTAGGAGGCTCCTCACAAGTCCCACGCACCTACACAAACAAACAAGAACTTGCAACCGACGCAATAAAGGGGTTGTCAATCCCTTCACGGCCACTTGCGAAAGTGAGATCTGCTAGAGATAATATGATAAGATAAATATATTTTTGGTATTTTATGATATAGATTGGAAAAGTAAAGATGCAAATAAAAGTAGATTGAAAGCTTATATGATAAGAGATAGACCCGGGGGTGATACGTCTCCAACATATCTATAATTTTTGATTGTTCCATGCTATTATATTACCTTTTTGGATGTTTATGGGCTTTATTTTACACAATTATATCATTTTTGGGAATAACCTACTAACCGGAGGCACAACCCGTATTGCTGTTTTTTTGCCTATTTCAGTATTTCGAAGAAAATGAATATCAAATGGAGTCCAAAAGGAATGAAACCTTCGGGAGCGTGATTTTTGGAACGAACGTGATCTGGAGGACTTGGAGTGCAAGCCAAGAAGCAGCCGAGGCGGCCACGAGATAGGAGGGCACGCCCACCCCTCCTAGGCGCGCCCCCTGTCTCATGGGCCCCTCGAGCGGCCACCGACGTACTTATTCTTCCTATATAAGCCTACATACCCCAAAAACATCCAGGGAGCCACCAAAGAAATATTTCCGCCACCGTAACCTTCTGTATCCGCGAGATCCCATCTTGGAGCCGTCGCCGACATTCTGCCGGAGGGGGAATCCACCACGGAGGGCTTCTACATCAACACCATAGCCCTTTCGATGAGTTGTGAGTAGTTTACCACATACCTTCGAGTCCATAGTTATTAGCTAGATGGCTTCTTCTCTCTTTTTGGATCTTAATACAATGTTCTCCCCCTCTCTTGTGGAGATCTATTCGATGTAAACTCTTTTTGCGGTGTGTTTGTCGAGATCCGATGAATTGTAGGTTTATGATCAAGTTTATCTATGAATAATATTTGAATCTCCTATGAATTCTTTTATGTATGATTGAGTTATCTTTGCAAGTCTCTTCGAATTATCGGTTTGGTTTGGCCTACTAGATTGATTTTTCTTGCCATGGGAGAAGTGCTTATCTTTGGGTTCAATCTTGCGGTGTCCTTACCCAGTGACAGAAAGGGTTGCAAGGCATGTATTGTATTGTTGCCATCGAGGATAAAAAGATGGGGTTTATATCATATTGCTTGAGTTTATCCCTCTACATCATGTCATCTTTCTTAATGCGTTACTCTGTTCTTATGAACTTAATACTCTAGATGCATGCTGGATAGCGGTCGATGTGTGGAGTAATAGTA
>NW_021253382.1:0-1236 GCF_002162155.2 Triticum dicoccoides
AACAACAACAACAACAACAACAAAGCCTTTAGTCCCAAGCAAGTTGGGGTAGGCTAGAGGTGAAACCCATAAGATCTCACGACCAACTCATGGTTTGGGCACATGGATAGCAAGCTTCCCCGCCCCCTATCCATAACAGTTCTTAAAAGATACTTACAATGCTGAAAACTAAAGATTATAGAAAGAAAATAAGAACAGAATATGATTAATCTACCAAATACAAATGCTCTCCTATACATGACACGGCAATATCTAGAGCCTATGAATGGTGGCACTGATTAGTAAATGAAATTAAGAAAGAACCACACAAAGTACATTTAGTTGTTTCCAGAAGCAGGACAAATAAAAATTGCATCAGGGGTTTCATGTAAGTGGTTCAAACAAATCAAGGCAAACACTAGAGGAAATAACAGTGCTTCAAAGATACTTAAAATGCTTAAAGCTGAAAATCCTTTGCACAAAAATAAGAACCGAAGATCATTAATCTACAAAGCACTCGTGCTCTCTATACATGACTCGCCAATATCTAGAAACGGGAGCCTATGAAACAGTGGCATCGCTTTATATGAATTTATGCAGACTAGCATACAAAGACCACAGCGAGAAAAAGCTACAAAGATAGACATTTCATGAGATGGCAATGTATAGAAGAGAGTTTCAGAGGGAAACATACATGCAACTCTCTCGAAATTTTAGACAGTAGCAGAACATTCAACAAAATTCCATTCATCAATCCCAGTTTTTGATCAGTTAACATCGAGTCCAAACTATATGTGGTGTCACCTCAAATAGCATGACAAGATAGGAAACTAGTACACCATATAGGATGTCAGGTAACATGATCAATTCCATCCTAAGAATTTAAGATTGTCTATCTCACTTACTAATTAAAACATTCCAAATGTTGGCACCAGAGATACCAAATCAAACATACAAGGCCAACATAACAAGGTTAACTCCAACACTTGAAGAGAGAAACAAGCAATGCATGAATGCAGGAAGAACTCCTAGACACGTCTAGTAGTTCAACCTTGATAAATTCGTTCATACAACAGACAAATTATGTAATTTCATGTTGCCGAATCCAAATAACAACTCAAAAATAGACACTTACATTGAGGAAATCATTGGGCATGCTAGCCAGCAAGATGGGTAATTGGGGATCACTGGGCCGGCTGCCGGAGTCTCTTCACGGTGCTGTGCCGGCCAAGTTGGTGACCTACCAATCAGGTGTTT
>NW_021253383.1:0-406 GCF_002162155.2 Triticum dicoccoides
GGTGACTTCATTTGCTACTGCCAGCGACGACATGTTTTTGCTAAATAATTCTTGTAGATGACATAACTTTGACGGTGGGCGACAATGTTCCTTTTGTTGAAATCGACGCAGCTTTTTGCATCCTCCGGCGACAGTTTTTGCAACCACCATATGTTGACATGATTGGCTCCCTTCTTAAATTTTTGCTACAATCACGCCGTTTTTGTTTTACTGCTACCGGCAACCACAAAAGCTTTTGCTACGATGGTGACCGCTTGTGGTACCGGCAAACATTTTTTACTGGAACCGGCACATTTATTTACTATGATCAGCCGACATTTTTGCGACAACCGGCAACCCGAGGGTAGTTTTTTGCAAACTCGTCGTCAGAAGTGCGGCGACCGGCGATCATGGCCGCCGGAGCTGT
>NW_021253384.1:0-995 GCF_002162155.2 Triticum dicoccoides
AACTACTCGGTGCAGTAACGTTCCAACGAAGCCAAGATAATCGTTGTTAATTTTAAGCACATGCCAACAACATTTTTCAAGTAGGCATTTTCGGGTGCCCGCCTATATAAGCAGGTTCCCGCTGCTCGAGCTACAGCAACACACATTCTCCACCGATCGATCGACCACCTCTCTCTTCTTTTCCTACATCCGATCTTAGCTAGTCAAACAAGCTAACTTCGAAGAAATAGAAATGGCGGTTGTTGCTGCAAAGCTGCACGTTTTGGTGGCTTGTGCCTTGCTGGTCCTCGCTATGTAATAAAGAGTCAATTACGCAACAAGTGTCTGAAGTTGGCGAGAAAAGTCAATTTGGTGCTAAAACTTGCGGCGTACATTGAACCGGTGACAAAACTTGGCTTCGATATAATAAAGAGTCAATTACGCAACAAGTGTCTGAAGTTGGCGAGAAAAGTCAGTTTGGTGCTAAAACTTGCAGTGTACATTGAATCGGTGATAAAACTTGGCTTCGATGTGCATCTACGGTGCAAATCACGTTTATATACGCACAGGGCGCTAACGAGGCAGGCCAATGTGGCGTGGGACACAGTTTCAGTGACAGGTAGTTAGAGACAAGGGCTTGTGGTTTGATTTTTGTGGAAAACACCCTAGATTTTTATCATCACGAAAAGCCACTTGTTTTTTTTCTTAGACAAACCCCTAAAATGTGGCTACATCTCTATGACAGTTGGGGCCCACCCTACAGAAAACAGTGCAAAGAGGAAACCAATATGCAAAAGTGACAGCGGGGACAAGAACCTGCGATCTCAACTTAAAATGGGGTCCGTGCTAGCCACGCCTCCAAGTCTGGCTTCATGTCTCACTGGGATAGACAATCTTAATTACCAATATGCGAGCATGAAAATGGGGCTTAAATGGGCAGCAGCAGCCGCGGACCATTTTTCACATGATATTTTGTTAGTTCATAAATACTAATAAAATTCATATTTATTATTTTA
>NW_021253385.1:0-2078 GCF_002162155.2 Triticum dicoccoides
GGGAAGACAATAAGAGTATCAGCCAAGGAAGGAAAAAGACCCCGGCAACCGAGATTAAATAAGGTGGACGTTTCTGAGCTAAACAAGGTTCCAGTAGTGTGTGAATTTCCAGATGTATTCCCTGAAGAGCTGCCAGGCATGCCACCAGACCGAGAAATAGAATTCCGCATTGAGCTAGCGCCAGGAACCGCCCCCATATACAAGAAACCATACAGAATGGCACCATCCGAGTTGGTCGAGTTGAAGAAGCAAATAAAGGAATTACTGGAAAAAGGATACATTCGAGCCAGCTCCTCACCTTGGGGATCACCAATTTTATTCGCCAAAAAGAAGGATGGAACACTAAGATTATGTATTGACTATCGAGCACTTAACATGGTCACAGTCAAAAACAAATACCCGATGCCAAGAATAAATGATTTATTTGATCAACTTGCTCAGGCCAAGGTATTCTCAAAAATTGACTTAAGGTCTGGATACCATCAATTGAAGGTATGAACGGAAGATATCCCCAAAACAGCCTTCACCTCCAGATATGGACTGTACGAGTTCACAGTGATGCCATTTGGATTAACTAATGCCCCAGCATATTTTGTTCACCTCATGAACAAAGTATTTATGAAGTTTATGGACAAGTTCGTCATGGTATTCATCGACGATATACTGGTATATTCCAAGACACCAGAAGAGCACGCAGAACATCTCAGGATTGTGCTAGGAGAGCTAAGAAAACACCAATTGTATGCCAAGTTCAGCAAGTGCAAATTTTGGCTAAGACAAGTAGGTTTTCTAGGCCACGTGCTGACTCAAGACGGTATCGCAGTGGACCCAGAGAAAGTCAAGGCCGTACTTGACTGGAAATCACCAGCCAGCGTAACGGACATACGGAGTTTCTTGGGAATGGCAGCATATTACCGCAGATTTATTGAAGGATTTTCCACCATAGCCAAGCCTATGACACAGTTACTCAAGAAAGATAAGAAATTTGAGTGGACAGAAGCCTGCGAGAAAAGTTTCCAAGAGCTAAAGCGGAAATTAACAACAGCACCGGTATTAATTGTACCCGACATACACAAGAATTTTGAAGTATATTGTGACGTGCCCAGAAAGGGTCTCGGATGCGTGTTGATGCAAGAAGGCAAGGTTGTCGCCTACGCCTCAAGGCAACTTCGCAAGCATGAGGAAAATTATCCCACTCATGACTTAGAAATGGCAGCAGTTATTCATGCACTCAAGGAATGGAGGCATTTCTTACTTGGGAATCGATGTGAAATATATACGGACCACAAGTCTCAAATATATTTTCACGTAGCCAGAACTAAATTTATGGCAACGCCGTTGGTTGGAATTGGTAAAGGATTATGATGTTGGGATCCATTACCATCCAGGGAAAGCAAATGTAGTGGCCGATGCCCTGAGTCGGAACCCTAGCTCCGACGGAAACTATCAGCACAGCTTGAGGCCGGAATTCCATCAAGAATTTGCCAAGCTCAACTTGATAATGGTAGCAGAAGGCACCATATCAAACTTGGAAATACAACCCAACCTTGTGGAGAAAATTAAAGAAGCTCAGCCCGGTCACCCCAGCATTGAAGGAATTAAAAGAAAGTTGAGTATGGGCAAGGCCTCGGAATTCGTAATAGACAATAAAGGAATATTATGGTACGGAGAAAGGCTATGCGTGCCAAACATAGAAGACCTTAAATAGCAAATTTTAGCTGAAGCACACACCACTCCATATTCGATCCACCCTGGAGGAACCAAAATGTATAAGGATATTCAGGAAAGATTTTGGTGGCACGGTATGAAGAGGGACATAGCCGCCTTCATTGCATGTTGCGACTCATGTCAACGCATAAAAGCTGAACATCAGAGACCAGCCGGACTACTGCAACCTAACAAAATACCTGAGTGGAAATGGGATGAAATAGGGATGGATTTTATTGTCGGACTACCTCGGTCACGACACGGGAATGATGCCATATGGGTCATCACTGACAGGTTGACCAAGGTGGCGCACTTTATTCCAGTGAAGACAACCTACACCACTCAGAGGCTTGCCAGGATTTATCTTTCCC
>NW_021253386.1:0-678 GCF_002162155.2 Triticum dicoccoides
GGCTCAAACAACTCCTACTCATGCTAGTGGGTTTCATCTATTTACTGTGGCAATGACAGGTCATGCAAAGGATAAAGGGGTTCAGCTACCGCAGCAGGTAACAGATGAATCGTTGTTGTCCTAATGCAGTAAAAGAGAGCAGGAGCGAGAGAGTGGGATTTTATCGGAATGAACAAGGGGGTTTTGCTTGCCTGGCACTTCTGAAGATAATATAGCTCTTCATCGGTGTCATCGATCACATCGTCGGTACACGTCTATCGAGAGGGGACAAATACCGGCAGTATAGAAAAAAACACGATCAATGCAATGCACAATATGATGCATGCTATGACATGGCAATATGAATGTGTTTTGGGCTAATGCACCTAAAACCAGATTAAATGAAGTTGGTTTGAATCCAAGATTCAAATTCAAACTCCATATGTGGTTATTTAATGCCATTCACTTCATTTGCCCTAAACAGTAGTGATAAGTTGTTCTAACATGCATGAAAATGGTACAGATGGATTCCTTGAATTTTTCTGATAATTTTTCATATATAAATTATTTAATTTGGAGTTACGGTTGAATTTCTATGATTTTTAGAAGTTTATACAATTTTCTGGAATTTATAAATTATTTCCTAATTTATTTTAATTCCAGAAAGGAATTATTGCGTCAGCATGACCTTATCCTGAC
>NW_021253387.1:0-744 GCF_002162155.2 Triticum dicoccoides
GCTTCTCAGCCTCATTGTAGGCAAGCACACACTTATCAGCCAAACTCTTCATGCGCTCACGAGAGCCTTGAGCATCTTGGCGCTTCTTTAGAAAAGCTTCTTTAAGCTCATGCAGCATGACTTTGAAGTTTCGGACGTCTTGAACACTCAGCTTGGCCACATGCTTCTTGAATTGAGCCTTCTCATAATCAATTTTGTTCTTCAGCTCAACGATGCACTAAGCAAGAGCTAGCTCAGAAGCAATGGCGCCATTGAAAGAGACGCTGAGGCCAATGGGAAGCTGTAAATCTTCAAAGTTGACATTGGGGGTGTCGAACCACTAATCAATGAAGTTGTGGATGATGGCCACATCAAAGAGAGGCAAGTTGTTGAATATTTCTGCTTCTTCCTTGCTCTTTATCAGTTGCTCAAGGGCATCATCAGCAAGATCTTCATCACTTGATAGATCAATGGGTTCTTCACGCAGAATGGCAGCAGGAGTCAAGGCTTGATCAGTATGCCTGACAAGTTGCTTTTTCTTCTTCGTCTTCTTGGAGATGCGGGATTGATCTTCAGACTGCACACTAGCTTCAGGAGGTGCAGTGGCCAGTGGCTTCACACGAGAAGATTTTGGAGGTGCTGATTTAGAAGCCTTTAACTTCTTTTGCTTCTGTGGTTTTGGAGGAGGAGCTGGGGCTTCATCAGAATCAGCCTCATTGTCAGAATGATCCACTTTGGCACCTTGTACCAAGATGTAGGAGATGA
>NW_021253388.1:0-826 GCF_002162155.2 Triticum dicoccoides
TCATTGGAATATACAAGCCAAGTTCTATAATGAAAATTCCCACTAGTATATGAAAGTGACAACATAGGAGACTCTCTATCATGAAGATGGTGCTACTTTGAAGCACAAGTGTGGTGAAAAGTATAGTAGCATTGTCCCTTCTCTCTTTTTCTCTCATTTTTTTGTTTGGCCTTTCTCTTTTTTTATTTGGCCTTTCTCTTGTTTTTTTAAGTCCGAAGTCTCATCCCGACTTGTGGGGTAATCATAGTCTCCATCGTCCTTTCCTCACTGGGACAATGCTCTAATAAAGAAGATCATCACACTTTTATTTACTTACAACTCAAGATTACAACTCAATACTTAGAACAAGATATGACTCTATATGAATGCCTCCGGTGATGTACCGGGATATGCAATGAATCAAGAGTGACATGTATGAAAATTATGAAGGTTGCCTTGCCACAAATACAATGTCAACTACATGATCATGCAAAGAGCAATATGACAATGATGATGCGTGTCATATAAACGGAACGCTGGAAAGTTGCATGGCAATATATCTTGGAATGGCTATGGAAATGCCATAATAGGTAGGTATGGTGGCTGTTTTGAGGAAGGTATATGGTGGGTGTATGGTACCGGCGAAAGTTGTGCGGCACAAGAGAGGCTAGCAATGGTGGAAGGGTGAGAGTGCGTATAATCCATGGACTCAACATTAGTCATAAAGAACTCATGTACTTATTGCAAAAATCTACAAGTCATCAAAAACAAAGTACTACGCGCATGCTCCTAGGGGGGTAGATTGGTAGGAAAAGACCATCGCTCGTCCCCGACCGCCACTCATAAG
>NW_021253389.1:0-1253 GCF_002162155.2 Triticum dicoccoides
CGCCTCTATCAAGTGGTATCAGTTTTCAGGTTGCTCGGTGAGATTTTACAGTTTTTCATAGTTTAGATCGCATCTGTCATTCATACCTACAGTCCATGAAAAAGCCACAAAAAAAAGTTAGATCTGTTCATCCTTTATCCAAGCCAGTCTGAGCCTTTGCAATTTTCTATTCATTGCTTGCATAGTTGAATTATCGGTTGCATCGTCGTGTCGAGTTGCTGGTCTTAGTGTCTAGTTCGTTTAGAGTTTCGAGTTCTGTTCACATTAGTCACGCCACCGCTGCATCATTATCTCTTCCGCTGTCCACCACCCATCCATCAATTTCCACCACGTGCTACCCACCATTCATTGTCATAATAATAGTTGAGATCGTTCACATCTTCACTTGATCGAATCTGCATCTTATCTAGTTTATCTTGGAAAGAGGGAGAAAAAGAAGATAAAGGAAAAAAAGAGAGAAAAAAGGAAAGAAAAAAAAAGAAAAAGAGGGAGAAGAAAAAGAAAAAAAAGGCGTGAGAAAAAAAAGAGAGAAGAAAAAAAAATTGGTTCTATCTAGAACCAATCTCGTACCTGAATTCGGATTGGAATCTGTTTTGCGCACTGTTCAGTAAAACAGGTGTATCTTCCTCATACAAAGTCAGTTTTGGCTCCGTGAGTACTCAAATTGAAGATAGCGACGAGCCGCATCTAAATAGTTGCAGAAGCTAGTTCAATATTTGATACCTCAAAATCGGCTTCTAAATAGGTCTTTTTGCCCTCCGAAGTTCGTGAACACAACTTGTTCCAATTTTTCAGACCAGTTTTAGAATTCTTTGACTCCTCATATCAACTCGGAATTGAGTGATTCTTTTTGCATTGGAAATCTTGAGTTAGTAGCATTCTTTGAAAGAATTTATCAGAAAATTGTCTCAAACTTTTCAAGAGGAAAGTTGGAGAGAGAGTTGTTGTATATCCTGCTTGGCAGTTGTTTTTCATCATTATCTTCACTGCCGTTGTGATCTTCACTTATATCTTGCTGTCAAGAGCTACTTAGTATCCTTCATTGATGCTAGTTGTGCTACGCCGTGACCTCATTAGTGTTCTAGGCTCGCGTCTCTAGTCCGGTCTAGCCTAGGACCAGCACAGTACCGTCGTTGAGCGTTTATTCAACATTGCATCTTTGAATTGATTATTGCTAATCTTTTGCTACCATATATAGCCAACCCAGCTCCACATATTTCTACACCGTGTATACGTACGCTCCCCTGGCAATC
>NW_021253390.1:0-820 GCF_002162155.2 Triticum dicoccoides
ATATATATATATATATTCATAATATATGAAAAAAATACAAACTACATATATATTCATATGTATGTTTATATTTAACATGCTACATGTTAGTTTATATAATAATACATAAAAAAGCTTAAAAAAATACATATGAAAAAAAAGTCTACCTATGCCGACGGCTATGCCGTCGGCATAGAGACGGCCAGGTTTTAGGCGGCGGGCGGCGTGCCGCGGATCGCTGACGTGGCATGTATGCCGACGGCAGCCGTCGGCTTAGCTCATGGACGGTGCGCCGCGGATCTGTGACGTGGCATGACGATATATGCCGACGGCCGGCCGTCCAGGCCGTCGGCATAGATTTGACGACGTTAGCCGCTGGTCACGGGCGGGGCCACCGGGCCCACGGGTATGCCGACAGCGTGGTTATGCCGACGGCTGCTGTCGCCATGTTCGCAGCTGGGCCGACGACATATGTATGCCGACGGGTGCCGTCGGCTTAGCTTGTGGTAGCCCGACGGCCAAGGTATGCCGACGGCCAAGACGTGGCTGTCGGCATAGCGCAAAGTAGGCCGACGACTGCCGCCGGCATTGATTTGGCCGTCGGGGTAGGGCCAGTTTCCGGTAGTGATGCCTTGAAGAGCTGCAACTATATTCAGTGAAGAAGTGCCCAAACTTCGTCACAGAGGTGGCGAAGCTGACAAAGTTAACGGTGCTCAAGATCTTTTTCCATAAAATAGAGCAGTCTGCAGGCAAGGCTCTGATGGAATCTCTGCGCAACCTGCACAAGATCCATAATTTGAGGATCTTGGATGATGGTCGTGAGGCTATGTATTCGGTTGTC
>NW_021253391.1:0-816 GCF_002162155.2 Triticum dicoccoides
GCGGTTACGAACATATTTCTTTAGGACTCCCATGAACCTCTCAAAGGGGTACATATTGTGTAGAAATACGGGCCCCAGAATGACAATCTCGTCGACTAGATGAACTAGGACGTGCGTCATGATATTGAAGAAGGATGGTGGGAACACCAGCTCGAAACTGACAAGACATTGCGCCACATCACTCCTTAGCGTTGGTATGATTTCTGGATCGATCACCTTCTGAGATATTGCATTGAGGAATGCACATAGCTTCACAATGGTTAATCGGACGTTTTCCGGTAGAAGCCCCCTCAATGCAACCGGAAGCAGTTGCGTCATAATCACGTGGCAGTCATGAGACTTTAGGTTCTGGAACTTTTTCTCTGGCATATTTATTATTCCCTTTATATTCGACGAGAAGCCAGTCGGGACCTTCATACTGAGCAGGCATTGAAAGAATATTTCTTTCTCTTCTTTCATAAGAGCGTAGCTGGCAGGACCTTCATACTGCTACGGAGGCATGCCCTCTTTTTTGTGCAAGCGTTGCAGGTCCTCTCGTGCCTCAGGTGTATCTTTTGTCTTCTCATACACGCCCAAGAAGCCTAGCAGGTTCACGCAAAGGTTCTTCATCACGTGCATCACGTCGATCGAAGAGCGGACCTCTAGGTCTTTCCAGTAGGGTAGGTCCCAAAATATAGATTTCTTCTTCCACATGGGTGCGTGATTCTCAGCGTCATTCGGAACAGCTAGTCCGCCAGGACCCTTTCCAAAGATTACGTGTAAATCATTGACCATAGCAAGTACGTGATCACCGGTACGCATGGCGGGCTTCTTCCG
>NW_021253392.1:0-1925 GCF_002162155.2 Triticum dicoccoides
GCATGAACCAGAGATTTAGACACTGAAAATAGCGTTGTCAAGGTTCAGTGTCTTCTTTACCTTGACAACTTTGTGGACATCTCTGTTCTGAATCAATTTTTTGTACATCTCTGTTCTGAAGCATACTGGACCTATTTCATCTGCCCATTTATTCTTGTTCAGAAATAGAGCTACCAAGAGTGCAAAATCACTGCTATCAAGAGTGCAAAATGGATCTGAATTCTGAAACTACACCATGTTCCTGTTAATCATAAGAATAGGAATAAGAATAAGAAAGAGAATAAGAAGGAGAAGGAGAAGGAGAAGAAGAAGAATAAGAAGAAGAACTGTTGACTGGTTAGCATATAATCAGAACAAATTGATGTCAGTCTGAAACTTCACTGTAATGCAAATGAAACTGTTGACTATTAACTGAAACATAGAGTCAAAATTCAGTACTGAAATGAAAGGCTCAATGTACTGAAGTGACAGTAAATTTATGCTGATTTTTTATCATTTATGCTGCATTGCTGAAAATTGACAGTAATTTTTCCTGTACTGAAGTGAAAGGCTCAATGTTGCATTGCTCTGCAGATTCAGCAAATTATTTTCTTGATCAACAGTAAATAATTTTCAGTTGTGCATAGTTTCAGAAATATTGCTTCCAGTTTGACTTGTTTCCAATTATTAATCTGCAACACTATGGGATCATTTTATTTTACTGTACATTTGCTTGCAACTGGTTTTAGAAGTATTGCTTGTTTCCAATTTATGTCGTTTTTTGATCTTTTATGCATAGTTTTAGAAGTATTGCTTGACAAAAGAGTGTGTAGAGATTTTAGGGCTATGTCTAGAAAATCATGTCAATCCAACAATATTCATGTTCTTCAGTTTATGCAAATTCTATTTGATCTTCACAATCTTGTTTAAAGAAGAATCTAGCTAAATATGACAGGATTACAACCTCTTCAGATTACAACCTTGTCAGATTGTCATGGCCAAATATGACAAACTTGAAGATTGTTGCATTAATCATAATGTACCAGCAACTGAATGTACTTATCTTTATCTTTGGCTCCATCTTTTAGAAGATTGGCACCAATATGTAATTACTGTACTTATCTTTATCTTTGGCTCCTTAATCCTAATCTACCAGCAACTGAAGTTTTGGTGCCTTATGATGCAGGGGAGATTCTAATACTCTTAGAATGGTCATTGGAGCCAACTGTTTCAATTGAGAGAACAATTTTCTACTGAATGCAGGAGTACTCTGCAATGCCATATGCCATTGCTCAGCTAAGAAAAGAGTAAAATAGAAGAGCTATAACCAAACACAGTGGTAGCTAAAGTACATAAGAATGTCATTGGTTTCTTCGGGTATCTTAAGCCTTGTGCATTGCTTCAGGTTGTCATGGCAAAAAATTAACTGAATTAGCATTAGTTAAAGAGTTAACTGAATTTTGCAGATTGTCATGGCCAAACACTTCAGGTTGTATCTTAAGCCTTCGCTAAAAAGTTAACTGAATTTTGCAGATTCTGCTGGCCAAAAATTTAGTTAACTGCCTCTTTTTTGCAAATTCTGCTGGCCAATAATTTGCATGTTCATGGACTGACATGAACATGTAACGTAGGAGGAGGATCAACATCAAACTACTCACATTAAACTGAATTTTTCCAAATTAACAGTCAACTGAATTTTTTTCCAACATCTAACTACTCACATGAACATGTAATGTAGGAGGAGGATCAACATCAAACTACTCAAAGTTAACTTCTGCTTAGCCAATAATTTTGATCACTGAACACTTCAATTACTCAGCACATAAACTGATTTTTTCCAAATTAAGAGTTAACTGAATTCATCAATTTTACTTTGCACATTTTCTCACCGGCAGCCCTGTACTTCTTCTCGCGGTGCTTGCAGAGGAGATAATGCGAGCAAGGTA
>NW_021253393.1:0-1599 GCF_002162155.2 Triticum dicoccoides
TGAACCTAAACTAACTACTGCCTGTCGCTCGGAAACCGGAAACCGGTACACCTTGGCCTGATACTCCGTCCACTCATCGTATATATACTCCTGGTGTAGCACTTCTTCGCCATCGATGATCTATGCACCTGCATCGTCACATGAGTCGATGATATGCAACATATATAGTTGAGCAATAGAAAGAGACAGACTTGCAAAAATAGAAACAACATATCATAAGCATAAATAACGAAGTTCATCATACCCAAAATGCCCTAGCTAACTAGAGTGATCTTTGCTAGTCGAGGAGGAGGACGGTTTAATTACATCACAAATAAAGTTTCGCCGTGCATCACTCAAAGTTTTGTCATACAGAAAGTATGGACTAAACGGACACATCGTCATATATCGACAATCACTCCAACATGTCGTGCCACCCATCGATGTCAGGGAGATAGTCCCCGAGCTTAGTGAAAGGCTTCATGTCGAGACACTAAGAGGCTACCCATGTTCGAACATTTTCCCGCGACATTTGTCCTTCTTCGTAGAACATCCCTGTTTTTCCGACGACCTCCTTCATGATGATTTGGGCAAGTTCGCGCTGGATGTGATAGAACTCAGCTCGAAGTCGATGATCCTCAATTTCTCCTACGTTCTTTGCCCATTGCAGAATATGGGCATCGCCGGATCTAGGTGACATGCGAAGGTTCTGGTGATCCCGTCTGTACTCTAGCATGTGGTGTAGGACATAGAATCCATCATTAAGAGAATCAGGTTGCTGGATGAAGCAGAAGTTGGTCTTATGGGCGAAGGCGAGCCTGCCGCCCCTTCTCTAAAGGAAATATGCCCTAGAGGCAAGAATAAAGTTATTATTTATTTCCTTATTTCATGATAAATGTTTATTATTCATGCTAGAATTGTATTAACCGGAAACATAATACATGTGTGAATACATAGACAAACATAATGTCACTAGTATGCCTCTACTTGACTAGCTCGTTAATCAAAGATGGTTGTGTTTCCTAACCATAGACATGAGTTGTCATTTGATAAACGGGATCACATCACTAGGAGAATGATGTGATTGACTTGACCCATTCCGTTAGCTTAGCACTTGATCATTTAGTATATTTCTATTGCTTTCTTCATGACTTATACATGTTCCTATGACTATGAGATTATGCAACTCCCGTTTACCAGAGGAACACTTTCTGTGCTACCAAACGTCACAACGTAACTGGGTGATTATAAAGGAGATCTACATGTGTCTCCGAAGGTACATGTTAAGTTAGCGTATTCCGAGATTAGGATTTGTCACTCCGATTGTCGGAGAGGTATCTCTGGGCCCTCTCGGTAATGCACATCACTATAAGCCTTGCAAGCAATGTAGCTAATGAGTTAGTTACGGGATGATGCATTACGTAACGAGTAAAGAGACTTGCCGATAATGAGATTGAACTAGGTATTGAGATACCGACGATCGAATCTCGGGCAAGTAACATACCGATGACAAAGGGAACAATGTATGTTGTTATGCGGTTTGACCAATAAAGATCTTTGTAGAATATGTAGGAGCCAATATGAGCATCCAGGTTCCGCTATTGGTTATTGACCGGAGAC
>NW_021253394.1:0-1971 GCF_002162155.2 Triticum dicoccoides
GGGGGGGGGGGGATTCAATCACGGAGGGCTTCTTCATCAACACCATTGCCTCTCCGATGATGCGTGAGTAGTTTACCACAGACCTTCGGGTCCATAGCTAGTAGCTAGATGGCTTCTTCTCTCTCTTCGACTCTCAATACCATGTTCTCCTTGATGTTATTGGAGTTCTATTCGATGTAATATTATTTTGCGGTGTGTTTGTCGAGATCCGATGAATTGTGGATTTATGATCAGATTATCTATGAATATTATTTGGTTATTCTATGAATTCTTACACTACTAGGGAAAAGCCTAGCAGCAACACGGGTTTTAGGCCTATCAGTAGCGCGGGCAGGAGCGCTACTGATAAGGCGCTACAGCTAATGCTTAGCAATAGCGCGCCTGGATCCACGCTACTGCTAAATTGACTTAGTAGTAGCGCTTCTTCAGAACCGCGCTACTGGTAATTAGTAGTAGCGCTTCTCCTTTCCCACACTACTACTATTATTTAGTATTTTATTTCTTTTTAATTTCATGTTGTATTCATACACCCTTACACAAGTTTTCATACAACAGGAATTTAGAAATTGTTTTTACATCATAATGAGTTATTACATAACGGGGTGAAAGAACCGTTGACTAGTTTCAAGTGGATATCCATCCACTTGAAACTAACCCGCGGTTCTTTCACCCAATGATATAATAATATCATCATCATCATCATATCATTAACAACTTATCATCATAATACATCATTGTCATATAACACCTCTTCAAGATCATCGTTTTCATCAATGACATCACATAGCAAATTGGCCACTAGTCGTAATCACAAGTACTCCTCATTATCAACTCTAACACATTACCACATAATAAACATATTGTACCTCATAGGACCTACTACATTCGATTAAGACCTACTACATTTTCTAAGGTAAAATAGCAAAAGACAAGATAGCCCCTGACTCTCCATTATGGAGAATGGAGATTAGCCTGTCTCCAATTCTTGCCTTTCGCTGAATGTTACTTCCAAGAACCTCCTTCCAAATGTCCATACATTTCTTCCATTCTTTGATGATCATGTGTTCACCGATTCTAAAATTCTGATATGCACAGGTGAGCTCCCTAGGTTTACCTGGAAGTATGTTCAGAACTGAGAGGCGACCATTCAGAGACATCAGATGAGGCACACAATCCATCGGGAGTTTCTATTGAAAAACATAATAATAACTTCTTAGTTAGCAATGATGTACTAGTTTTAGAAGTATGCAAAAGATGCACGGATGTCGTAATAGTAAAAAATCTTACCAGGGTATCTCCAGAGAAGTTACCGTGGTTCAACACATGCACTAGTGGCACGTATTCACCATAATTTGGAGGAGTTCAATAATAGTTATTGTAGTTCTCAAGAAGAGTACAAAATGCGATCAGATGATTTTTCTCCTTATACGTTAATTCGGTGCCATCGGTGTAGTGGGTTTTATCTACCATCTTCCGCACAGTCTTTGAAGAATCAAAATAAGCTGTCAATGGAAATAAGATATCAACTATTTTGAAATAAACAATATAAATCAGTTAATAACTATGTTTGAGAAACTCACATAGCGGTACAATCGGAAGCGTATCAACAAGGACCCAAATGTCCATATTGTCTTGCTTGATGTCAGGATCACAAAGATCCATGGTGACAATCATACCCTCATAAAAACCATACATTTTGCAAAGTGCTTCCCAATTTTGGCAACCAAAATGGGTTACGCTTTGAGCATTGCATAGATTTACTTCAAAATCCATATCATGATGGGTCCTTAGGTGTATTTTCTTTGTTTCGAAATTTTCATGGTCTTCAAAACCCATCCTCTCCAAGACATAGCGTCTTGCATGGCATGGGATAAGCTAGTCGAATTGTAAAATATGAAAATTAGACGTTGAAATAGTTGAAGTCATGCTTAATTACGAAAAAAACACTTGTCGTTGTTGCGTACCGTTTCA
>NW_021253395.1:0-960 GCF_002162155.2 Triticum dicoccoides
AAAAAAAAAAGGAAAACAGATTTCCCAAACAGCATAGAGGAAGAATGAAAGGAAAATTCAACGGATATGGTTGAGGGTGCATGTTCTTTTCTGCGGCCGTGGATGAGAAGAGATGTGGGTTTGAATTTGTAACGCAGGTTGCAATCAACTTGCGCACAGGTTGTCTTACCTCTGGGCACTTATGATGCAATTCTGCGAATGGATTGGCTTGAAGCGCATAGTCCAATGACAGTGGATTGGATTGTTAAGACAGCCGTGATTAACACCTCCAAGGGTTAATGTCCAATTGCAAGGACATTCTTCAGTTAGCACAAGTACAGAGATTGACAGTCTGCAGTTATTGAGCATGTTGAAGCAAGGTGCTGTATCTCATATGGTTCAGATATATCAGATGGAATTAGTACAGGAAGAAAAACGAGCTGTAAGCGATTGAGGTGTTGCTCAAGGAATTTGCAGATGTCTTTGAAGAACCACAAGGCTTACCTCCCCGACGCATTCATTCCTGAGATGATGCCAGTCAGGCCCGGCGTACTGCAGCAACTCATATTTCATCGTCAGTGTAAATTAATTTCAAACTCAGGCCCGGTGAATGTACAGTTGTCCCTCTGCTTAATTGAGAAGCAGAGTTCCTGCTAGTTTGAGTTTCAGTCAAAAAACTCTGCTTCTGCATGCAAAGAAATAAACAAATCCACAGCCAACCTTTGCATCGTTGAAAACTAATTAAATCTCTGTTTTTGTGATGGAGCAACAACGCACGGGGAAATCAAAGACAACATCTTTATTTCTTTATTCAAGGAACACACCAACATGGGAACAGAGAAGCACACTGGGAACATCTCCAGGCAGGCAGGCACGTAACCTCCGTTCCATGTTACATCTGCCAGGCAAAGCAGCAGCAAAGCAGTGGACAGGACCCAACTAGCTACTTCAGAAAACTAAATCACTCACAGATCACACCAA
>NW_021253396.1:0-980 GCF_002162155.2 Triticum dicoccoides
CGCTGCCCCAACTCTTCTTCCGCTGCACGGCACTGCGCGTCTAGTGGTAACGAACTGTGATCCATCTCTAGTAGCATGTTCCTGGATGTTCTACGCGTAGGAAAATTTTAATTTGCAGTCGACGCAACCTACCGTAGAACCCATCATGGTGGTCCCCTCAAGCACCTCGTCCTCTCTGCTATCAGAAATCCGATTCCCGCCACCATCAGCATGGCCACTCGACCCCTCAGGCGGAGCCTGCCATGTACCTGATGACCCACGAGTATAGGGGATCTACCATAGTCCTTTCGATAAGTAAGAGTGTCGAACCCAACGAGGAGCAGAAGGAAATGATAAGCGGTTTTTCAGCAAGGTATTCTCTGCAAGTACTGAAATAAGTGGTAACAGATAGTTTTGTGATAAGATAAATTGTAACGAGCAACAAGTAACAAGAGTAAATAAAGTGCAGCAAGGTGGCCCAATCCTTTTTGTAGCAAAGGACAAGCCTGGACAAACTCTTATAATAGGAAAAGCGCTCCCGAGGACACATGGGAATATCGTCAAGCTAGTTTTCATCACGTTCATATGATACGCGTTCGGTACTTTGATAATTTGATATGTGGGTGGACCGGTGGTTGGGTGATATTCTTACTTGAACAAGCATCCCTCTTATGGTTAACCTCTATTGCAAGCATCCGCAACTACAACAAAAGTATTAAGGTAAACCTAACCATAGCATGAAACATATGGATCCAAATCAGCCCCTTACGAAGCAACGCATAAACTAGGGTTTAAGCTTCTGTCACTCTAGCAACCCATCATCTACTTATTACTTCCCAATGCCTTCCTCTAGGCCCAAATAATGGTGAAGTGTTATGTAGTCGATGTTCACAAAACACCACTAGAGGCTAGACAACATACATCTCGTCAAAATATCGAACGAATACCAAATTCACATGACTACTAATAACAAGACTTCTCCCTTGTCCTCAGGAACAAAC
>NW_021253397.1:0-1087 GCF_002162155.2 Triticum dicoccoides
GGCCTCCGAAGAGGATCCGGACATAGGAGTGGAGCTAATCGACGGGGTGTTCCACCAGCTCAGCATGGATAATGCCTTAGTCGCCATTACGGCCGACTATCCCGGACTATATCCGGCTTCCCAGGTGCTTGTGACCGAAGTTCTGACACCGTTAGTCCTTCCTTGCTTATTTCTGACCACCGTATACGATGACGCTGTGCAGGAGGCGCCTCTAGGGCGGAAGGCCGAGCCCGTGGCGGCTGACCATCAAAGGCCAGTCCGGACCAGTAGACGGAAGAGGAGCGCGGCGCGGACTAAAACGTCGCCGCAAAGGTATAGCTCACAATTCATTATCTGGAGCAACGCTCCTAGGAAGCGTTCGAGTGCTCATGACTTTTGTAGGGGAAAAAGCGCCCACCGGACTGCGGGTGTAGAGGCTACCAATCCGGCTTCTACCAGCCAAGCTCCAGCGCCTGGTCCGGAGGGGGAGGCGAGCGCAAGGCGCGAGCCGGATACTCCTCCAACGGAGGATGCCGACAGACTGTCCGCCACCAAATCTGAGGTGGAGAGCGCCATGAAACATAGGCGCCGCCGGACTGTTTATCGTGACGCGTGCTTCTCCCCTGAGGCGTTGGATGCCTTTAACGCAGGGGACGCACACCTCCGTGCCGCTCAAGATGGTTTGACCAGAGCCACGAAGTAGTATGTAAAAGACATACGGGTAAGAGAATTTAATAGTTATATATGCCAGTAGCCCCTGAGACTTAAAGTAGTTATATTAACTGATTTAAGGATCATGTGAAACGCGGGGTCTTACCGAGAAGAATACCCAACTGTCTCAGGAGCTGCAAGAGTGTAAGGCTCAACTTGAGGCCGCACTCGCTGCCGCAGGAGGAAACGAGGGACCTCTCCTGGTAACACATTATTTAAAAAGATAAGTAGTGTTTGGCCTATGTGCAAGTCTGATAATGACTTTGCAGGTGCTGCCGGACAAGATCCGGACAGGCAAGAACTTCTGCGCCAGCTGAAGGCCGGCGAGAGGGTGCTGCATAAGGTGCAGCACGAAAGGAACAAGCTCCAGGATGCCCATGCCCAGCTTGGAGAAGAG
>NW_021253398.1:0-415 GCF_002162155.2 Triticum dicoccoides
CTATTCATTCTGATATGTCGCATCTTATTGATGATGCCACTTCTGCTTTGCATGATAGTTATGATGAAACTACTTTTATGCTTGATAATAATGTGCCTGTCGTGGGTTTGTCACGGCAGATGTCCTCGTGAATGGACTTAGTCATGGAGCCATCGCTACGGGTTAGCTTAAAGGGGTTAAACCGGACAAGGGACACGAGGGTTTTATACTAGTTTGGCCCCTTCGATGAAGGTAAAAGCCTACGTCTAGTTGTGCTTGGTATTGCTGGGGTTTCGCTGACCAGGGAGAGAATCCGCTTTGCCTAGCTCTCGAGTTGTTGTCTGTCGTTCCTAAACCGCTGCCGGGTCGTCCCTTTATATACACAGGTTGACGCCCGCCAGTTTACAGAGTCCCGAGGCCGGATCATAAACGTGTC
>NW_021253399.1:0-560 GCF_002162155.2 Triticum dicoccoides
GAAGTGCGTCCAGTTTTTGCCGTGACCCTCTCTGCTCTTTCGCACATGCTATGCGGGTGAAATGATGATACCATGCCAAGTTTCAACATTTTCACTGTTTATTTTGTAGTGATTTTCAATTTCACGGTCATTTAGCTCTCTAAACAATTAGGTAAATGACTGAAAAACAACAAATGATGTCAAAACATGTTGGAAATTGATGACGTTGCTATGAATGCTGCATACTAAACACAAAAGAAGTCCGGAGTTCAAATAAGTTTAAAAAACATTGAAGTGCCCGTGTAACAGATGAGTTCTCGTCCGAAACCCTGATACTCCGACAGAGATTGTCCAGTTTGTACACGAAGTGCGTCCAGTTTTTGCCGTGACCCTCTCTACTCTTTCGCACATGCTATGCAGGTGAAATGATGATACCATGCCAAGTTTCAACATTTTCACAGTTTATTTTGTAGTGATTTTCAATTTCACGGTCATTTAGCTCTCTAAACAATTAGGTAAATGACTGGAAAAAAACAAATGATGTCAGAACATGTTGGAAATTGATGACATCGCTTTGAATG
>NW_021253400.1:0-1088 GCF_002162155.2 Triticum dicoccoides
GGGGGGGGCACGTAAATGGGCGGAGAAAACCAGTGGGAGGTAAAAAACGGTGAGATGAGACTACCAACTTCCTACTTTCTAAAAAAAATGGAAACTTCCTATTTAATACTAGTAGAGATTTCTCACCTGTGTCCATATGTTTCTGCTCCCAAATTATCATAAAAATGGTCACCTAAAGCCGAGGGGTCAACATTAACCGGTAAATTTGAACTTTTTTTATTACACGTTATAGTTTGATATTCCCAAAAAGTTTAGTAGTTTTTGCATAAACAATTATTTCCTAGTACAAGAGAAAATAGACAAGATTAAACTGTAAACACAAGCCTTCCATCTATCACACCCTTCAACTCTGACAATCTCAAACATGGTATTCTCCTTGGATGCTGTCAGTCGGCACCTTGAGGGGAAGTGGGCGTCGAAGACTCGGTCTATTTTGCATCTTCCCTAACGAACAGACTACTGAGGCCACGTGAAAGTTGATGCCCATCCTCTTACTATTCTCCTGCATCTTGAGAGCAATTGACCACCAATCCATGAAGGCTCACTAGATCTGCCGCAAGGAAACATTTCAATGTCATACATAAGTTCTAACACAAATACGTAAAATCCAGGTTCCAGCACACACAAAATCTAATAGGTAACATTGGAAAAATTACTAATAATCTCATACGTACTTTGAGGTTCACAATGTAGGAAAGCTAAAGTTCGAGGCTTGATGGGTGTGTGGCAATAATTCAGGGCAAAAAATATAGTGGGAAGACTGATAAAAATGATAGTCATCTTCTAGCGTTTATTGATCATACATGATGTTTTATATTTTTGTACATCCATTTGTAGTTTTCCACTGGTGATTTGGAAAAGAGTGATATGATAGAATGAGAGGTCCATACCGAAAACAAAATCATTTTTCAGCACCACCACATGTTGCTCTTATATAGTTGAAAAAACATGTTTAGGAAGACTGCAGTTTGGTGCTTGCCAACACAAGATTTAACGTCAGGAAGCATTATCTAAACAAAATCATTTTGCACCTTACTGCTAGTTGGGAAGCATTATCTAATGTCTCCTAACCGGTCATTATAAAACAG
>NW_021253401.1:0-1147 GCF_002162155.2 Triticum dicoccoides
GGTAGACTACTAACACTACCTACAAACACCAGAAACTAGTTGCAACTCCTGGACAGAGATCATGTTGATTAATAAGTCGAGAGAGTCAATTAAGGATCCCAATGTGTGGTAGTAGCTGTTCATGGATCACAAACACAGAACTCAGTTCCTGAGGACGGCTGCAATGAGACAACCCACCATGTACTCCTACATGGCCTCTCACCGCTACCTTTACCAAATCGTGTTCACACACTTAGCTCTCAATAGTAGGACATGTTCACACGCCTCTGATTCATCCCCGATGAATCAGACCTGACTCAACTCTAAGCAGTAGCAGGCATGACAAACAAGCATGAATGAGTAGGCACATCAGGGCTCAAACAACTCCTACTCATGCTAGTGGGTTTCATCTATTTACTGTGGAATGACAGGTCATGCAAAGGATAAAGGGGTTCAACTACCGCAGCAAGTAACAGATATGGCGTTGTTGTCCTAATGCAGTAAAAGAGAGCAGGAGCGAGAGAGTGGGATTGTATCGGAATGAACAAGGGGGTTTTGCTTGCCTGGCACTTCTGAAGATAGCATTGAGTCTTCATCAGTGTCAACGATCACAACGTCGGAACATCGTCTATCGGGGGGGAACAGATACCGGCAACAAGGAAGAAATACAATCAATGCAATGCACAATATGATGCATGCTCATGACATGGCAATATGAATGTGTTTTGAGCTAATGCAACTAGCAACAGATTAAATGAAGTTGGTTTGAATACAAGATTCAAATTCAAACTCCATATGTGATTATTCAAATGCCATTTAATTGATTTGTGCTAAACAGCAGCTATAAGTTGTTCTAACATGCATGAAAATGGTACAGATGGATTCCTTGAATTTTTCTGATAATTTTTCATATATAATTTATTTCATTTGGAGTTACGGTTGAATTTCTATGAATTTATTGAAGTTTTAGCTATTTCTGGAATTTTCCTGATTATAATAAATCCAGAAAATGATTTATGGTGTCAGCACCACGTCACTGTGACGTCAGCAGAGTCAACTGGGCGTCCCAGGTCAAACCTGACGTGCGGGGTCCACACGTCAGTGACACAGGAACTAATCCCGGTCAAACCCAGCGCTGACTGGGGTTTGACCAGGGGTGGGGCCCACT
>NW_021253402.1:0-1115 GCF_002162155.2 Triticum dicoccoides
CATTACTCAAGGTTCTGAGATCATACTAAACAGACTACACCGGAAATACTCAAAACTAGGGTATGACTCTGATCAACCAATCCTATGGGACTACGGAGTAGTAACACGTGATCCTGATAGACGGAAGAGAAAGCCTAGTTCCTTAACCCCGTAGGAAAGATAGGACGACTCAGATCAGAAGGCCATGAGGTAAAGGAGTAAAAAGAGCCTTACGTTCCAACCCACAATCAATTCCCTTACATAACTAAAGAATTTCTAGACTCAACTTCGACCGGTTTGGCTTGGTAATCCTACAGGCAGTCAGGCTCTGATACCAACGCTGTCAGGACCCCGACTCAATGCCACATCGATCTAGCATGTAGCACCTCATATCACTTTGCGGCCTCACGCACGGTATCCCCACGGGTGTCGCCTTACCTTTGCCCGGGACGGTTTGCGCCTTTTGGCACACGGATATGACAGTGTCGCTAGCATCCATATGATAAGGAGCCCGGGCTGACATGGCTAGTCGTAAACCCAAAGTGGCACTAACTTACAGGGACAAGCATCCATGACCCAGCATCGAACGTGTCGGTCATCAGCGAGTGAATCCAGACTGTAGCACTGGGCTAACAGGACTCCGGTGAACCGGGCTGTAGCGGGCTAACAGGGCTCCGATATTCATCGCGTGACATTTCCCCGAAGGGACAGACACAGGAACGAAGAAGGACACATGCCGGCCAGCCTAAGTGTTCCGGAGCAGTAGCAAGCTACCAGGGCTCAGTGGAAGCACTAGGAGACATTTCCCGGTAAGAGAGACTACTAAGGATAAACAACTAGATAGTCAGATCCCACACATAGCAATACACATTACACGTACGCATAACATGCAAGCATGTGCTGTACAACATGGCATCACAGCATAACTCAACAACTCATATAGATAAAGGCTCAGAAGAGCCATCATAGCATTATTACAAACAGGGGTCACATGACCCAACAGTCAGAGCAATCAAGCAACAAACGGAAGCATTACATGTCTGAGTACAGACATCTATAAATGAAAAAGGCTGAAAGCCTGACTATCTACAACATCCGATCAAGATCGTAGCTGAGGTACTAGCTACTAGTCGAAG
>NW_021253403.1:0-787 GCF_002162155.2 Triticum dicoccoides
GAGGTTGGCAGAGGTACGGCCGTGCGAATGGCCGCACACCCCGTTCCTACAAGAGGCTGGAATTCTTCCGGAGTTCATGCAATATACTTCTAATGCTCGCCTCACCGACTTCATCGTAGATGAGTGTGACCAACACCAAATTCTCACAAACATCTTTATCCATAGCTTTACTTTCTTGCCTAGAAATAATCCTCCTGAAGTGAGCTTTGATTTATATGTTGAAAACCATCAGATACCACTTACTGACTTTTGTGACATATGCATGATCCTGTCTGATGGGAGCTTGGCTAACCCTAGGTCGGCCGAGTTTGAGGCCTTTTATCGCACTTTGACAGTGGGTGATGAGAGAGGAATGTCAGCCATCACTGCCGCTGGCTTACATTTTCCTGCTGTTCGTTACTTTGCACTTTTTATTACCAAATGCTTGCTTGCTAGGGATAAGGTGGGTGCACTTAGTTCACCAGACCTTGCTATTTTATGTCGTGCACTGGAGAGCGACAACACGCATATCTTGGGAGCTATCCTGGCTCGTCGCCTGCATCTTAATAAATCCCAGGGTAAAATACATGGTGGGATTTTCGCCACTCATTTGGCGGCTCGATTCAATGTTGAGATACGCCCCATGATTACCTCTGACTAAGGTTTACCTAGACCGTGCAGCCATGGAACACCATCACTTTCTTGCACATGATCGTCCTGACATTGCCATTCCTTACAACATGGTCTATAGCGTTAAAACTTGTGATGTTATTCCATTGCCTGTGCCTGCTTTGTTTAACTCTGCTGC
>NW_021253404.1:0-852 GCF_002162155.2 Triticum dicoccoides
TGAGATGACACCGTATGAATTATGGTTTAGAGAAACCTAAGTTGTCGTTTCTTAAAGGTTTGGGGCTGCGACGCTTATGTGAAAAGTTTCAGGATTAAGCTCGAACCCAAAGCGGATAAAATGCATCTTCATAGGACACCCAAAACAGTTGGGTATACCTCCTAATTCAGATCCGAAAGCAATATGGATTGTTTCTAGAATCGGGTCCTTTCTCGAGGAAAGGTTTCTCTCGAAAGAGTTGAGTGGGAGGATGGTGGATACTTGATGAGGTTATTGAACCATCTCTTCAACTAGTGTGTGGCACGGCACAGGAAGTTGTTCCTGTGGCACCTACACCAATTGAAGTGGAAGCTTATGATATTGATCATGAAACTTCGGATCAAGTCACTACCAAACCTCGTAGGACGACAAGGACACGTACTACTTCAGAGTGGTACGGTAATCCTGTCTTGAAGGTCATGTTGCTAGACAACAATGAACCTACGAGCTATGGAGAAGCGATGGTGGGCCCGGATTCCGATAAATGGCTTGAGGCCATAAAATCCGAGAACGGATCCATGGACTTTGATGGACTTGCCCGATGATCGGCAATCCATTGAGATAAATGGATCTTTTAAGAAGAAGACGGACGTGGATGGTAATGTCACCATCTATGAAGCTCGACTTGTGGCGAAGTGTTTTCCGACAAGTTCAAGGAGTTGACTACGATGAGATTTTCTCACTCGTAGCGATGCTTAAAGTCCGTCGGAATCATGTTAGCATTAGCTGCATTTATGAAATCTGGCAGATGGATGTCAAGACAAGTTTCCTTACCAGTTTTCGTGAGGAAAGGTTGTATGTAATACAATCAGA
>NW_021253405.1:0-604 GCF_002162155.2 Triticum dicoccoides
CTGCCCAAGCATACGCGAAAAAGGAGAAGGCAAGGAAGGAGAAAGCTGCCAAGATGCCAACTCAAGAGGAGGCATCTGAATACTTCTTGAAGACCAAACAAGAGCAGCTTGGTTACTTGATTGCATCCACGCTGAGGATTGAGCAAAGTCTGGCCACCCTCACTCAGAATCAGCAGAGCCTAGAGAGAATCATGGAACAGAAGTTCTATGACTTGGATGTCAAAGTAACGGAAGTTCAGTCTGCAGTAGAGCAGCTCCAGGAGGACATGCAGGAGAGGAGAGGCAGGACTACTACTCATGCATTTGCCAGAGTGCCAAGAGGTACGAGGTCGTCTGCCGTGCCAGTTGCTGACAGAAGATCCACCACCTCAGCACCAGCCACAACCTCAGTTCCACCAGCTCCAGCATCTACTTCAGCTCCAACTCCAGCGTCTACTTCAGCATCTACCGAAGCCTTCGTCCTTGGAGTGATCCGGACTCCACCACCACCTGAAGATCAAGCCAGAGCGTCGATCTAGTGCTATGCATTTTCTAGGAACTTTTTGGTAACTTGTTGCCAAAGGGGGAGAAGATGTATAGATCATAGGCTTCGAGAGAGAGAGAG
>NW_021253406.1:0-1269 GCF_002162155.2 Triticum dicoccoides
TGGAAGCCATGAAATCTGAGATAGGATCCATGTATGAAAACGAAGTATGGACTTTGACTGACTTGCCCGATGATCAGCGAGCCATAGAAAATAAATGGATCTTTAAGAAGAAGACAGACGCGGATGGTAATGTGACCATCTATAAAGCTCGGCTTGTCGCTAAGGGTTATCGACAAGTTCAAGGGGTTGACTACGATGAGACTTTCTCACCCGTAGCGAAGCTGAAGTCCGTCCGAATCATGTTAGCAATTGCCGCATTCTATGATTATGAGATATGGCGAATGGACATCAAAACGGCATTCCTTAATGGTTTCCTTAAGGAAGAATTGTATATGATGCAGCCGGAAGGTTTTGTCGATCCTAAGAATGCTGACAAGGTGTGCAACCTCCAACGCTCGATCTATGGGCTGGTGCAAGCATCTCGGAGTTGGAACATTCGTTTTGATCAGATGATCAAAGCGTTTGGGTTTACGCAGACTTATGGAGAAGTCTGCATTTACAAGAAAGTGAGTGGGAGCTCTGTAGCATTTCTCATATTGTATGTGGATGACATATTGTTGATGGGAAATGATATAGAATTCTTGGAAAGCATAAAGGCCTACTTGAACAAGTGTTTTTCAATGAAGGATCTTGGAGAAGCTGCTTACATATTAGGCATCAGGATCTATAGAGATAGATCGAGACGCCTCATTGGTCTTTCACAGAGTACGTACCTTGACAAGATAGTTCAATATGAATCAGTCAAAGAAGGGGTTCTTGCCTGTATTGCAAGGTACGAGATTGAGCACGGCTCAATGCCCGACCACGGCAGAAGATAGAGAAAAGATGAGTGTTGACCCCTATGCCTTGGCCATAGGGTCTATCATGTATGCTATGTTGTGTACCAGACCTGATGTAAACCTTGCCGTAAGTTTGGTAGGAAGGTACCACAGTAATCCCGGTATGGAACACTGGACAGCGGTCAAGAATATCCTGAAGTACCTGAAGAGGACTAAGGATATGTTTCTCGTTTATGGAGGTGACGAAGAGCTCGTCGTAAAGGGTTACGTCGATTCTAGCTTCGACACGGATCTGGATGACTCTAAGTCACAAACCGAATACGTGTATATTTTGAATGGTGGGACAGTAAGCTGGTGCAGTTGCAAGCAAAGGGTTGTGGCGGGATCTGCATGTGAAGCAGAGTACATGGCAGCCTCGGAGGCAGCACAAGAAGCAATCTGGGTGAAGGAGTTCATTACCGACCTAGGAGTCACTCCCAATGCGTCGGGC
>NW_021253407.1:0-1938 GCF_002162155.2 Triticum dicoccoides
TGAGTCTGATCGGGTCTTCCCGCTAGAAGGAATATCCTTCGTTGACCGTGAGAGCTTGTGATGGGCTAAGTTGGGACACCCCTGCAGGGTTATGAACTTTCGAAAGCCGTGCCCGCAGTTATGGGCAGATGGGAATTTGTTAACGTCCGGTTGTAGAAAACTTGAAGTTGACCTTAATTAAAATACATCAACCGCGTGTGTAACCGTGATGGTCTCTTTCCGGCGGAGGCCGGGAAGTGAACACGGTGTTGGAGTTATGCTTGACGTAGGTTGTTTTAGGATCACTTCTTGATCATACTTTTATCGACCGTGCTTTGCCTTCTCTTCTCACTCTCATTTGCGTATGTTTAGCCACCATATATGCTAGACGCTTGCTGCAGCTCCACCTCATACCTTTTACCCTACCCATAAGCTTAAATAGTCTTGATCGCGAGGGTGCGAGATTGCTGAGTCCCCGTGACTCACAGATACTTTCAAAACCAGCTTGCAGGTGCCGATGTGTCCGTGCAGATGACGCAACCAAGCTCAAGAGGAGCTCGATGAAGATCGTGTCCTTTATGTTGTTTCGTTCTAGTTGATCAGTAGTGGAGCCCAGTTGGGGTCGGTCGGGGACCTTGTCGCATTTGGGGTTCTTCTTTTATTTTGGTTCCATAGTCGGACCTTGATTGTATTTGGATCTTGTAATGCTTTATTCATGTCTTGTGTGAAGTGGCGATTGTAAGCCAACTATGTATCTCTTTTCCCTTATGTATTACATGGGTTGTGTGAAGATTACCTCACTGGCGACATTGCTTTTAATGCGGTTATGCCTCTAAGTCGTGCTTCGACACATGGGAGATATAGCCGCATCGAGGGCGTTACAAGTTGGTATTAGAGCCTTCCCCGACCTTAGGAGCCCCATTGCTTGATCGTTTTTAGCAGCCGAGTTGTGTCTAGAAAAATGTTTTGAGTCATTTAGGAATTATATATCGGAGAGTTTAGGAATTCTTTTTACTCCTCAGTCCCCTCATCGCTCTGGTAAGGCATCCTGACGTAGAGTTTTGACTATTCTCTTCTCAAATTTCACTAAAAAAAATTTAGGATCACGCGGGTATCTTGGAATCGTTCCGATGGTTTTGTGACGAGAACATTGTCTTGGTGCCTCCTGTCAGGGGTTTTGTGGCAGTGTCCCAGGGAGTTGAGCTCCGAGGAGTTGTCGTCACAATTTTATCGTTGCAGTTCTGGAATACCTGAGTTTAGTACACCGACATCGAAAATCTCTTTTATGCAGTTCGTTGGTGAGATAACCTCGACGCCACCCAGTACTGGGGCGGGAGTTTGGGAGTATTGCCATAACTCGTATAACAGATGCTTTTCGAAGGTTGAGGTAGATGATTTCCGAAGGTTTCTTGGTTATGTGTTGAAGGATGGATACAGCTGGATGTAGGATTTGCTAGTTTTGGGTGAGATATTATGCTTCCCCTGTATCCCCAACACCTGATTGCATAAACGGAAAGGTTCGGGAGTTTCATAGGTGGGAATTCAAGTAGCTCTTAGGATATCTTTCCGACAGATGTATGATATGAAATTGGGGTTCGACGTCTAGTGGTCCGCCTATTCACGGTTGGTTTTACAGTGGTCTCCTTGTGTCTTAAAGAGTCCTTGGCTATGCCAACTCGGGGATGCTTCGTATGTCATGTGCATTGCCTTGTACATGATGGTGCTGTACGATCGAGCCCGTGTAGGCCCCACCATGAAAACTTCAGACGAAATCTCTATCATATGTTTGTTCCGGCTTATTCCGCAAGTCAATCCTTTGTTTTGTTTTGAGTTGTGGTATTCGAGTTGCTTCGAAGTCAAATGTTGATTCCATACCTTTCCCAAATGGTGTTCTCAGGCTCCTATGTGAATACTAATCCTTCTTGATCATCAAGATTGTCTTGTCAATCCTTTTCACCG
>NW_021253408.1:0-616 GCF_002162155.2 Triticum dicoccoides
CCCGTAGATTTTATCGTTCTTGATATAGATCGCAATCCGTCATGTCCTACTATTCTTGGTAGACCTTTCCTTAGAACGATTGGTGCGATTATTGATATGAAGGAAGGGAATATTTGATTAAAATTTCCCTTGAGAAAGGGTATGGAACACTCCCCTAGAAAGAAAATAAAATTACCATATGAATCTATCATGAGAGGCACTTATGGATTGCCTACCAAAGATGGCAATACCTAGATCTATCCTTGCTTTTATGCCTAGCTAGGGGCGTTAAACGATAGCGCTTGTTGGGAGGCAACCCAATTTTATTTTGTGTTTTTTGTTTTTGATTCTGTTTAGGATAAATAATCCATCTAGCCTCTGTTTGGATGTGGTTTTATGTTTTAATTAGTGTTTGTGCCAAGTAGAACCTATAGGATAAGCTATGATGATAGTTGATTTGGTTCTGCTGAAAAACAGAAACTTTACGCTCACGAGAAAAATTCAATAAATCACATAAAAGAGCTTTTGCGTTGATTCTTTTTGCTGCTGATCAATAAACAAATTTTCCAGTACGTCCTATTTTGGTAGAATTTTTAGAGTTCCAGAAGTTTGCGTTAGTTACCGATTGCTACAGACT
>NW_021253409.1:0-1905 GCF_002162155.2 Triticum dicoccoides
CCCAACTTGCGACCATTCAACAACACAAACTTGAGTTTCTATTCGAATAGTGTGTCTTTCTTATAAGCGTGAGTTACCATGCATAGCACTAGAATGACATAATCTATTCACAGAATGCATCACAGAAGTGAATTTGAAGAATACACAATTGATGGAATGAACATGGTCTTAGATACTCCAGACGAATTACAGAGTGAGTATGAACAAATTGAATTGTAAAATTAAATCAGTGATACAAGCAACACACAATTACACAACTTGCATTTTATGCAGCGTAATTACCACAAATCCATGACTCGGCAGACATTGCTCACTAGAATTGTAATTTGCTAGCAAATGATTGCCCAAAGTTCCATCCCTTTGGCACAACATCATTGAACACAAGTGTGTGTCCATCACTATTGGTTAGTCTGAAGGAGAGCATCTTGCCAGTGAGGTTCGCAAGCGAGTGCCAGTTAGCACCCCAATTGCGTGCCATAGGTATCCACTCGTCGGAATCAGAGGTCTTGACATCCATGGACTCGATCGAGCCAGCTGCAGCAACATTGCTCACAAGCACAAGATTGAAATACTCGTGACCATTGATTATGAACCTCACGCCACCCTGCTTCACGCACGGAACTCTGCATGTGTGTGGCAGTGACATAGAAAAAAGATAAGTTATGTGGCTCCGATGACTCTGAACTAACTTTTGAACTTGTAAGAAGTGCATATATACCTTTGGTACATGACGGGGATGATGCCACCTTTATAAACACCGATCTTCTCCCAGGCCGGCTGGGCCATGTCGAAATGCGGCCGCGGTGGGTTGCACCAGCCGCCGTTGTCATTGGGGAGGACGTCGTTGGGTGGGCAGAAGTTCGTGGCCGTGACGGTGACCGTCACACCAGGCTTGCAAAACAACGGATCCGCGCGCTTTCGGTCGCATGCGAGCTTGTAGCACTGCCCACACGCGGCGCCGTCATTGAACAACATGGTGCTCAGAGCCGCCGTGCGTGTCCCGTACCCTTCAGAGAAGAGGTTACCATACCCGCACGCGCCACCTGCAATATGCAATATATAGAACCCATCGCAAGTGTTAATACACAGAAGAACAAGATCAACCGGGAATGCACGCAGTAGATGGATGTACATGCGTGAGTTGAATGATTAGTTGATTACCCATTGTGTCAGAGGCCTCAGCGCCGCCGTAGAACGTCGCATGCGCCTTCTGCCAGACGAAGGGTTGCGGGGATGGCATGGTCGGGTTGTCCGCGGCCACAGAGAGCACACAGCCGATCGCCGCCAGCAGCATCCCTGCAACAAATCGAGCTGGAGCCATATCGGCCGCTAGCTCTTGAAGTTTGATGAACTTGTGGCCTAAATCAATGGAAGCGTTTGTTCGTGTGTCTATATGGATCTGTTGCTGACGGTTGTGAGCTGCTGTGGTGTTCAAACGATCGTTTGTTTACATAGTGTTCACTGCGGTCGATTCATACGTATGTCGCTGGAGGATTCAGCAAGGCCACCCTGATTGGTTCAATGAAGCATGTAGCGTGCAAAAGTGACTGGCCGTGCAGCCGAGCCATGGCTTGCGTGGCAATCAAGAGATATATGTATAGTATGCATGTAGGCGCAGACCCGTCCCTTGAATCGTACGACGAGTGTTCATGTCCTGCATCTGGTCCTCAACGTCGGCGGCGCAGATCGGCGTGTGATAATTAGGTCGTGAAGAAACCTTGAGTTGTCAGTAAGGCACATCGACAGATGCTTTCAATCCGTATCCGTCCATTTTTATTCATGGTCGTGAAGAAATGTTCGTCGGTTTGATCTTGCGAAGTAACTTGACGTTGCTTTGGTGTGGGTGGATCATTCTGTGGACGTTAAACCAGGCTAATCCCATTTTATGCAAGTTGCCCAAACGTG
>NW_021253410.1:0-1000 GCF_002162155.2 Triticum dicoccoides
AGTTTATGAGTTGACCAAGGTGCTATTAAGGAATTATCCAAAGATTGGTCATGCGAGTGTTGAGCTTATTGCAAGCATGTCTTGAAGAAGAAGGTTGTGTGATCATTCATGTTTACCTTCAATACATCATCCAAATGAAGAGAGTTTCAAAGATTCAAGGTTGATCAAGACTAAGTCAATAGTGAATCAAGTTGATTAACTCACAAAGAGTAGAAGATGTACCGAGAGGGATCAAGTGATCCCATGGTATGGTAAGCATTGTCCATTTCACTTTGTGTACTAACCCATGGTCTATGTGAGAGTTCTATGTGGGGTTAGGTACGTATCCATGGGCTTGCATCAAGAGGAAGATATCATACAACCCATGGAAAGGATGGCATCAAGTGGTGATCATCATCAAGATTGCCGTGTGCAAGTTCAAGTGGAGCATCACGAAGAGATCAAGTGCTTGAATCTTTCCATCCATTGTGGTGTCAATAGACTTGTGAAGATGAGCCGAAGTGTGTCTCACCCATAGTGGACTATGGGGGAGCAATCATCTAGTCTTCATCGAGCCAACACAATCAAGAAAGGTGGTCCAACTTGAGGGAGTGAAGATCGTCATCATCTAGCTCAAGTGGACCATGTGCAAGGTAAAGGTTTGCCCTTGATAGGTTTTCTATTTTACCGGTCTCATGGTAGTTGTGGGAGACCGGGTTATAGGATCGATTGCCGTACTATCAAGGGGGGCTCTCGATGAGTTGTTTGATCGTATCATTCATAGAGAGCTCAAACCATTGCATCCTTGTATCATGTTTCTTGGTTCTTGTTTTATTCTCTTTGTGAGTCTTAGAGCTTATGGTCATCTTGATGACAAGCTTGAGTTCATCGAAAATAGAGTTCGCATGTGTCTTCTATGATGTTTTCGGTGTTGGAGGTTTTACCGTCTTATCCGAGGAAGGGTTCTCACCATTTTCTTATGGGCCTTTTCTAAGTTGCTTCTTATTGATATTTCTTTCAA
>NW_021253411.1:0-756 GCF_002162155.2 Triticum dicoccoides
GCCGGCGGCCTCCGGGGGCTAGCATGCCGCCAAATCTTGCGTAGGCGGCCTCTCACAAGTCTGGAGGTGTTGTGGCGGTTGCAAACGCCCGGCACGCGTGTCCGGGTTGTGCCCCCCCTCATGGACGGCGCCGCCACCGGCACATGGAGGGGGGAAACGGACGCGTGGGGTCTACACGGAGGGGATTTTGCTGTGGGACTGGCCCGGATGTTCCTCCAAAGTGTTCCTATGGGCTGACCTAACACAACCAAGTGGGGAGGACCACTGGTCAAAGCCCATCCGTGCAAAGTCAAAGGGCTAGATCCCGTGGTCAAACGCTACAGGGTTAGGCGGGACGGGGGCACTGGGGGTAGCAATGCCACCGGTGCGTCGCACCGGGCCCTCATACATGCGCGGTGGTGTGGTGGAATGTCCAAAGAGGCGGGACGCGTCTCCGGTGCGTGGCCCCCCCTCACGGACGGCGATGACATGGTAGTAGACGTTCTGCGGTAACGATGCGGCGTCAATATTACTAAATACTCGGAGCGCGATAAAATCATGAGTTTTTTTGCACGACGTGGGAACATGTGCTATAGGAACGATGGTATTTTTTCAAAAAAATTGGTGATGGAGAAGTATCCGAAAAATTCCCTCTACGCGGATTGCCCTTCGCGCGTCTACGGCTGTGGCCGGCGGCCTCCGGGGGCTAGCATGCCGCCAAATCTTGCGTAGGCGGCCTCTCACAAGTCTGGAAGTGTTGTGGCGGTTGCAAACGCC
>NW_021253412.1:0-1419 GCF_002162155.2 Triticum dicoccoides
GAGTGTTCGCTTCCGCATGTTATTTGATGCGAAAGTCTCGAAGACTGTTAATACCGTACTGGTATTGTTGGGCTGGGATTCTGAAGCTAGAAGCTCTTCGCCACTTTTGGCCACCTGCCGTAGTATCCAACATGCTCGAAGGCTATGAGTTGGAGTGGCGTCCTCTGTGCTATGAATTTTGCAGGGTCCGTTGAGCCATCCCTCCAGTACGGTTCCATGCCCTTTAGGGGTTTTTTGTTTTTTGGTATCTAACCCAGGTGGTTGGTGATGATGCACCCTTTTATTTCGGACTAGGGCTGTGTTCGGGGCCGGATTATCCCAAAATTTACTTTCGGTTTTCCAAGCACTCTCCATCGCACAATACTTTTGTACTATGGTCACCAAGTCAGCAAAGCGTGTAATTTCACGATGACTTATGGCGTTTAGGATTCCTTCGTCCATGCAATTATTGCAGAAGAGTGAGATTGCGTCCTCCTCTGGGCAGTCCTTTATCCTATCCATAACCAGGAGGAATCTGGCCCAGTAATGATGTACTGTTTTAGCGGGCTCTTGCCGAACTCGGGATAGATCGCTAATGTTTGGGTGGGCGGGTGGAACTAGATCCGGAACCCCGTCCACTCTAAGACTCAGGGGCCGAGAAGTTTCCGAACTTGGAAGTTTGGGTTTTTGGATGTTACCCAATGAATCCAACCCGCCGCCTTGACTTTAAGTTCAGGATTCGATCGACATCCATCCCTCCGCGGGAATCCAGCATGGAGGGGTCGGGAATCCGGACGTAGCTAGTCCTTAAGATAGAAGAAGAGTCGCCGTATTGTTCCTCTACCACAGCAACATGGTGGGTAGCCTGGGGAGAGTTAATCTCTCTCATATCGGTTTTGGGCCCGATCTGATCGTAGTCAGTGGCGACTCCCAGGGCGGCGATGCGATCCAAGAGCCCGTTCACGAAGGAGAGCTCGATCGGATCTAGCTGCTCGGCAAGTTCCGAGTTAACACGAAGATTGGTTTCGATGACCCGAGAAGTCATCGTCGGCGCGGCGGCCGAACTGGTGGTCATAAGGAAACCACCTAGCTGAAGAGTCTGGCCGGCGGCCAAGGCTCCTTTGGCGATAATGTCGTCTTTAAAGACGGGATGAGGCATCCTTCCTGACGGTGACGGCACAGAGGAACTCTCAATGAAAGCACCAATGTCGGTGTCAAAACCGGCGGATCTCGGGTAGGGGGTCCCGAACTGTGCGTCTGGGCGGATGGTAACAGGAGACAAGGGACACGATGCTTTTACCCAGGTTCGGGCCCTCTCGATGGAGGTAATACCCTACTCCTGCTTGATTAATATTGATGATATGGGTAGTACAAGAGTAGATCTACCACGAGATCAGAGAGGCTAAACCCTAGAAGCTAGCCTATGGTATGATTGTTGTT
>NW_021253413.1:0-565 GCF_002162155.2 Triticum dicoccoides
TTTAAATTCAGTTATCAGCGCCTCTATTCAAGATCAGACAAGACGCAACAACCCTTGACTCAGTGATTGACATGTGTAGCTGAAGTATTCTAACAGCTGATGAGGTTGGGCTGCCAATTTCTTACATAATGTGTATGCTCCGAGATGTCTCTGGATGAAATGATGTTTGTTATTCTTGGTCTGGGCCTCAACTATGATTTTTTTATTTATTTCTGTCTCTTGAAGCACTCTGTCTTCTCTAAGACCAAGCATAAAAATGTGTAGTACTTTCTTTTTGAAGCAAGGATACATAAGTGTGAGTTACTTTATGATTCCTTAAAATTCCTAACAACCTGTCCCATCTTGTTACAGAGCACTGTAAATCAAGAGCACCAAATGGTTATACTTAGGGCCTGTTCGGCCGCTCTCCGCGGAGCGGAGCCGGCGGAGCGCCCTTTTAGCAGCTCTGCGTATTATACCTAGCAAGCCACTCCGCTCCGGCGCGGAGCCGCGGAGCGGAGGGAGTCCGAACGCGGCCTTAGTCAACCAGCTAGTCTGGTTCTAGAGTTTTAGTAGTACAAAACAG
>NW_021253414.1:0-634 GCF_002162155.2 Triticum dicoccoides
CGGTGTCCCGGACCATGACCTCGAGCCACACAACCTGCTCATGGGTGGATGCGCTGGTATCCTCTGGTTTGATCCCAGCAAGAGGTAGTCTTCTCTTCTCTTTATCAACGAAAGGGACTTTCTTTTCTCATGGATGGATGGGACTCCATTAATTAAGTATCAATTTAGGTGTTAGTGTGATATTGATGCTCGTGTTGATGCCATGCTTTTTGTCTTGTCATGTCCTGAAATTAAGTGGCAGCATCAAATGCAAATCTATTAGTGTTGTTAAACTGCTGGTAGGCTAGCTACAAACTGACTTTTTATTTTCTTCTCTAGCAAATTGTATACATGAATCTCTAGTTGGCCATAAATTTGACATATTGATTTACATATGCATACACATGACTATTGCTGTACACTCAATATTTAAGCTTCTGCCTAGCTTACCAAAATTATGTATACAGAGCTGCACGTTTTAACACTAGAAATCAGTTTCTCTAGCATATATAATAGAAATACAGAAGAGCTTCTTTCCATATTAGAGCTGTGCTTGGCTAATTTTTCCCTGTGATGACTACCACTTTTACAGGTAACGCTGATGGTTTCGGAGATACTCGTAAAGAAGAGTTGTACAATGCATGTGCTACTCTTA
>NW_021253415.1:0-1313 GCF_002162155.2 Triticum dicoccoides
CATGAAACATGGCAATATGAGTGTGTTGGGCTAATGCAACTAAAGCCAGAAGGGTTTGAACAAATTTGAATCAAAGATTCAAATTTCAATTTCAAATATGGCCTTTTAAAGTGCTTTTCCTTGTTCTGATTAAAACATCCATTTAACTTGTTGGATCATGCATGAAAATAGTACAGATGGATAGATTGGATTTTTCTGATCATTTTTCATATATAATTTGTCCAATTTGGAGTTACAGAATAAAAGTTATGAATTTTTGAAGTTTAATTAATATTCTGGAATTTCCTGATTTAATTTAAATCCAGAAATATCATTTACTGCGTCAGCCTGACGTCACAGTGACATCAGCAGGTCAACAGGGCTGGCTCGGGTCAAACCTGACGTGTGGGGTCCACACGTCAGTGACACAGGGGCTAATCCCGTGTTGACCCGGGCTGGTTAGCTTTGACTAAGCCCTGGGGCCCACTTGTTAGCGTCAGTAGGTGGTGGTTTAGTGGCTAATTAACTAGGCCATGTCAGCTCGCCGGAGTTCTGGCCGGCGGCGACCATCAGTGCGGCGGCGATAGTGGTTTTGGTCGTTTCGGCCACCAAATGAACCGCGGAGGCCACCGGAGTGAAGCTGAGGACGACCCGAGGCTCTTGGCGGAGTCCGTTGGGGTCGGGGTGGCCGGAGTCGACGGCGGCGAGCTCGGCTGCGGCGGCCGGGGTTCGGTCGTGCACGGGAACGGTGTTGCAGGGTGTTAGGGGGGGTGTTGGAGCGTGCTACATGCTCCTAGTGAGATGTGGAGCACGATGGCGTGCTCGGTTGGACGCTACGGCGATCGTGGCCACGACGGCGACATCGCCGGCGGCGTGAAGCTTTCGGCCGCGGTGGGGCTAGGGCCTAGGGGTCGGGAGAGAGCAGGGGAGAAGGGGGAAACGGTGGCGTAGCTCACCGCGGTTGCAGTGGGCGTCGAAGCAGGCTCGGGGACGCGTCGGAGACGACGAATTTGACGGCGACGGTGGTCGGAGTCCGAAGAGGGGAACGGCGACGTGGCGGCGATGCAGGGCTTCCGGGGACCCGTGGAGCGGTGGGGAGGAAGAAGGAGTCGAGGCGGAGCTTCTGAGCTGGTCGGGGAAGCGAGGGGTGGTCGGAGACGGTGGCTAAGGCGAACGGCGGCGACGGTGAGCTTCGGCCGTGAGAGAGAGAGAGTGAGGGAGAGGAAGGAGAGAGCCGGGGAGAGTGAGAGAGAGCAGGGGGGATCGGGACGGGCTGCGGGCGTCGTCCACGCGGCCAGGAGGGCGTCGGCAAGCAGGAGGTGGCCGCGCGGCCG
>NW_021253416.1:0-789 GCF_002162155.2 Triticum dicoccoides
CTTAAGATCATGAGAAGAAGAAGAAGAAGTTTGCCGGGTGATAGAAACAAGTTTTACAGACGACAGCTATTATTCTGGATCAAACTATTGCTCTGAAAGAGAAATTTTCTAGACCTAAAAACAGGGCAGAGAAGTTCATACACTCGAAAAGGATTTCTCAATGAGGGAAATGAGATTTATTTCTATGCAAGATCAACACAAACAACTACCGCAGCAGTTCTGCACAGTTTTTTCGATCTAAGCAAGGCATTGGAGGTGAAAAATAACGAGGGTTTGCATCGGGCAGTGATGAACACCGATGAACTCGGCAGAGCTTCAAGGTAGATCTAAGAAAGGGGAAGAAAGGAACTCACGGATGAGGACGAGCTGCGGAGGTTCGCCGTCGATCTCTGGTCAAAGTCAGGTCGATGCAGCGGCCTGAGTCGATGAAGACGAGGGGGTCGATGGCGATGGCGGCGGAGCTCGAGTGGCAGAGAGGAGAGGAAGAAGACGACTGAAAGGATAAAAAGGAAAAGACCTAAGTCGTGGCTATTTATAGGGAGAGGATAACTAAGACGGCGTGGGAAACGAGGAGATAAGAATTATTATCCAGCGGCCCCGACGCCTCGATTTTCGGAGCAATCAATAAAGAGGAGATCCGTTGAAGGATTCGATGGAATAAAAAATGTTAAAGGAAGAATGACGTCACGTCGGGTTAAGACGGATCCAGAAGATGACATCATGACGGGTTAACAAAAACCCTATGTATAGTCAGAAGACTGAAGATTTAATTCTTTAAAAATATTTTTT
>NW_021253417.1:0-857 GCF_002162155.2 Triticum dicoccoides
AATGCCACAAAGTAAATAAATATAAAATGGATGTAGTGCAAAACAAGAAGGTGAACTGCTTACACACCTTATGCTATCTACATCTCAGAAATCTCCTCCTTCAACCAATAAAGCCGAAGATTTGAGTCCTTGGTATTGATGAATATTTCTCGATTCATTGGGCATTTGGAAAGCCGCAGTGCCTTTGCTTTTTCTGCAATTGATAAATCTTCCATTGGTTCTAGCGCAGCCACACAGTTTCCAATCGAGAAAATGTCATCTTGCTTTGATTCCTTCAACTCGTCAACCAGTTTTGCAGATTGTTTCTTCCGAAAATCCATGTAATCCTCAAGTACAACAGCGATCTGACTTTGCTTCCTCTTTTTCACAGGCAGTGCTCCCTTTTGTTCAGAGTTGGTAGATGTTGTAGCTTCAGGTTCATCTCTTCTTGATGCCCCTTGCCCTTGTAGATTAGATGAGGACATACCATCATCAACATTGGTAGAGGAGATATGGTTCAAATAATTGGTAGAGGAATCCATAGGAGAAATGGCATCGCTTGTGAGACCCACTTGCGGAATTGATACAAAGTTCAAGTCTCCTGAAGCAATACTTCCTGCTCCAAAGAAAAAGAAACATATCAGCATGTTCTCTTAGAAACATGAAAAAATACAAGTATCTCAACAATCTCACAAATACTATATAATTAAAGCAAGAATGAAAAGGATTTAATATGTAGGGTCGACGGAAATACATGATACAAGAAACACACCTTCATGTAGTGTAGCCAATGACTTGAAGAGCATGAATGGTCTTGAACGGAACTTCTTTACCCTTAGATTATCCTATTCAATGCAACAACATTGTATGGTTGGGAT
>NW_021253418.1:0-1094 GCF_002162155.2 Triticum dicoccoides
TGAAGCCACCATAATGGGTGCATGAAGCCTTGGACGAAATATACAAGATGCCACTTCATAAATTTCGTCCCGAGGCTATTTTAGGTGCTGCGTCACCTTATTATTGGGCCAGGCCCATGTAATTTCGAAATACATAAGTATAGGCTATTTTTAGAGTCCGTATGTGTGGGGAAATAAGAGATAGGGTTGATTTCGGACCCCTCCACCAAGGGCCACGAAATTCCCCCCCTCTTCCTCCATATATACAGCCCTTAGGGCATCGTTTAGACTTTGGGTTTTGTTTAGATTAAAAGTTCGCCATAGCTGCAACTTCGCGTACTTCGTTTGTGTTCAACGACCAGACAAAGGCGTCACAGAACCCCACCTTGATCAATAAAGCTTTCATCTTATATTCGCAATATCCAGATTGCAATCTTAGTTTCTTGCTTGTTCTTCGTTTGCTCGCAGGAAACAGACCCTCGTGGTCAGGTTGATCGTGCTCCGGGTGGTCAATAACCTCTCGGAGTTGGTTTAGCGATTGCTAAGGCGCGACGTCCTCGCACGTTCGTAGTCGGATCGTCAAAGTCGACTTCCACCAAAGCGAAATCCACCATCTCATCGAAAGACGGGACACCTTTGCCTCTATCAATCACCAAGATTAGAGGTCATATCAAAATGATTAAACATTGGTTCTTTTGCATCAATAGTTAATTCGATGGGTGCACTCAAAATTGTTGGTATTTCAGTTGTTTGATCACATGGCAAAGTCAAATTATCAACGTAGTCCTCTAAAATAGGTGGTGTGATCAAAGTAGTGGGTAGCTCATCAGATGGTGCATTCAAATTGACAAGGCATTCATCATTCTCATGTAGAGATGGAAGATCAGTACCTTTGTCATTACCTCTTATGATCAACTCAGATGATGTAGCCACTCTCGGGGGCGATGTGTCACATGGTGGAGGTGATGTAGTCCTGACAACAACGGATGTGGTTGTCATAGTATGCCTAGTAGTTGAAGGAACAATCATATCAACTCTTGGAATGTGCACCGTGCGCTTGTTCTCCTCGTGGCCAACACGTCGTTTTATTTCCTGTTCAGCTTTGCAAGCAAGAT
>NW_021253419.1:0-527 GCF_002162155.2 Triticum dicoccoides
ATCGAATTCTGTTAACGCGTTATTTGGGACATGGCTGAATGGGATTCCGCCTGACTTAGCGAAACGCATTCGGGTTGGGGTTTGCGCTTTGCTGTGGACTATCTGGACTTGCAGAAATGATTTGGTCTTTAACAGAATATCATGTATTCATTTTTTGCAGGTTATATTCCGCACTACGGCTCTGATCCTTTCGTGGTTGCTACTCACTCAGACGGAGGCCAGGGAGCATTTGGTTACTGGATCTTTCCGCTGGGAGATGGTAGCTCGAGATATCTTCAACCGGTTTGAATGGCGATCATGTAATATGATAGGCATCTAGTTTATCTATCTATTTATAGCCAGCCGGTTGTGGCATCTTATCTTGGCTAGTCGATGTTTCTAGCCTTTATGGCTCTGTGTGAGCTTTCTTTGTTTTCATTTTGTTTGAAGACCTTGGAACCATGTTGACACTGTTTTGGTGGTTAATAAGATGGCCGTATGCATCATTCTGATGCAGAGGCCGGGAAGTCCCCCTTTTTCGAAAAAAA
>NW_021253420.1:0-1570 GCF_002162155.2 Triticum dicoccoides
TTTAATATGTTTCAAAGATTCATGATCAGAATGTATAACAAATTCTTTGGGCCATAAATAATGTTGCCATGTTTCTGAAGTCCGAACAAGAGCATATAATTCTTTATCATAAGTAGAATAATTCAGACTAGGCCCACTCAATTTTTCAGAAAAGTATGCAACAGGTTTGCCATCTTGTAATAACACACCTCCTAATCCAATTCCACTAGCATCACATTCAAGCTCAAAAGTCTTATTAAAATCAGGAAGTTGGAGTAAAGGAGCATGTGTCAACTTATCTTTCAATACCGTGAAGGCTTCTTCCTGTGCGGTACCCCAAAGAAAAGGCACATATTTCTTTGTAAGCTCATTGAGAGGTGCAGCAATGGTGCTGAAATCTCTCACAAAACGCCTATAGAATCCAGCGAGGCCAAGAAAACTCCTTACTTGTGTGACCGTTTTGGGCTGCGGCCAGCTCTCAATAGCTTCAATCTTGGCTTTATCAACTTCAATTCCCTGTGGAGTAACAACATAGCCAAGAAAAGATACCCGGTCGGTGCAAAAGGTGCACTTCCCAAGGTTACCAAACAAACGTGCATCACGTAGAGCAATAAAAACAGCACGTAAATGTTCCAAATGTTCTTCCAAAGATCTGCTATAAATCAATATGTCATCAAAGTAAACTACCACAAATCGTCCAATGAAAGCACGTAAAACTTCGTTCATTAATCTCATGAAAGTACTAGGTGCATTAGTTAACCCAAAAGGCATGACTAACCACTCATATAATCCAAACTTAGTTTTAAATGTTGTTTTCCATTCATCTCCCAATTTCATACGAATTTGATGGTAGCCACTATGCAAATCAACTTTGGAGAATATTGTAGAGCCACTCAATTCACCAAGCATATCATCTAGCCTAGGAATAGGATGACGATAACGAATAGTAATATTATTAATGCCTCTACAATCAACACACATACGTGATGTACCATCCTTTTTCGGCACTAGAATAATAGGAACAGCACAAGGACTAAGGGATTCGCGTATATAACCTTTGTCGAGAAGCTCTTGTACTTGACGCATAATCTCCTTCGTTTCCTCTGGATTGGTACGGTATGGTGAACGGTTTGGCAGTGAAGCACCGGGAATTAAGTCAATCTGATGCTCAATCCCTCGAATAGGCGGTAATCCCGGTGGCACGTCTTGTGGAAAAACGTCAGCGAACTCCTGCAAAATGTTAGTGACAGCAGGAGGCAAAGAGGAAGGCACGTCCTCGAATGAAAATAATGCCTCTTTGCACACAAAAGCATAGCAAACAGATTTGCTGAAATCTAGCTCATCAATATCAGATTTGGTGGCAAATAAACATGCACTTTTCAATTTAATTTCAGAAGCAACACTAGATGGTTTATTATTAGGCTTCATTTGTTGCTCAAATTCTTTTGCCACAATCTGATTTTCACTCTTATTCTTCTCCTGTTTTGCTTTATTAGCTCTATTAATATCATCTTTTAAAATGGAATCAGGAGTCATAGGAAGCAAAGTAATATTTTTATCCTTATGAACAAGAGTATAGTGATTGTTTCTA
>NW_021253421.1:0-656 GCF_002162155.2 Triticum dicoccoides
CGAGCTCATCCTCACCGGCTGCAACGTGCGGTCGGCGCTGCTGCGGAGGAGCAGGAACAAGGGCAACTCCACTACTGCCACCGTGAAGCCCATGACAATAAGCGGCTGCTACTCCTTCTGCAGCGCCCCTGAGCGAGGCGACGGCCCCCAGTTCGACCGCGGATGCTCCGGTGCCGATGGCTGCTGCCGTGCTCCCATCCTCATCGACGAAATATTACTAGCTCCGGTAGGGCTGTACAGCCTGGAGTTCAGCTGGTTCGGCAGGAATGTGAGCGCGGACCAGGCGCGAGCACCCGCGCGCGCATTCATCGCGGAGGAAGGCTGGTTCGACTACTGGCTCTCCAATTACTCCAACTCCAAGTCCCAACACAGTAGCGCAACACTACTGGATGTTCCCGTTTATCTAAGGTATGACATCAGTGGCAGCTGCGCGAACAACCCATGCAAAAGCAACCACAGCACCTGCGTCGACACCCTCACCACAGGATCATATGCATGCCACTGCCGATCTGATGAGGGTTACACAGGCAACGCCTACGTCCCCGGCGGCTGCCAAGGTACGCATGCACTTCACTTCACTCAAAATTCGGATGCGATATATATCAACGTCTACAACATCGAATTAGTTTTATTAGATTTCTTAGAAAATATATTTA
>NW_021253422.1:0-421 GCF_002162155.2 Triticum dicoccoides
CTTGCAGATATCCACGAGCCAATCATCAGCGTCTATTGCCTCGACACAGTTACTGAAGGTCTTTGGCTGGTTTGCGAGGAACTGGTTGAGTGTAGCAAACTGATTCTGAAAGTTGCCATGGCCTTGATTTCCTTGGTTGCACACTTGCAAGAGTTGCATAAGTATCTGCGTGTTTGCATTGGTAGCGGCCATCATAGCTTGCCATGCCTCCGGAGGTGGAGGTGGTAGTGGCGGATCCGGATTCAGACACGTTGGAAGAGCCATCCTGAAGAGGGTGACATCCGTTAGCATCTTGACAGACATATATTCAAGCTGAATCAAATGGATCGAAATTGCAACATATAGTCTTAACATCCGGACAAAATGAACGAATGAAATCCAATTGAAATGGTCACACTTCCATAAATTGAGAAGCCACTTA
>NW_021253423.1:0-1779 GCF_002162155.2 Triticum dicoccoides
TTTCCCTCAAGCGATGGCATCTTAACATCATATGTATCATTATCAAGCGGCATCAACTTGCACAGGGCGAGGCCTCCGTCGTGCCGGCGCTAGTCATCAGGGTCACGGCGAAGAAGATAGGGGAGATCAAACCGCTCCTTGACTCTTGGGTTCTTTGTAATGATGTTATTAGTTGAGTCGAGAATGGGCTTGAACGAACCTGCCATGCTAGCCGAGGTGATGACGTCACACCGATCAATGAGTTCTTCCACCACGTCATCTTTCAGATCGGGGCAAGAATAATGGGGTCGTTCCCGGCCTGTTCCCTCCATGGAGAAGACGATTGAACAATGGCAGAAGAAAGGGTGAAGGGCTGAAGGAAAATGGAGGAGGGAGAGAGGAAGAGCGTGTGACAGCAGTTCCAAATCGAGAGGGAAAGGCGAAGAGTCGGTGGATGGTTGCGAGTTTGCCATGGTTCACGAAGAGGCGTCCCGGCCTACACGTCCGTTTGGAAATACTCCTACTACTCGCCGTCGTCTCACTGATATGTTGGAACGGTACCACATGTCAACGAAACATGGTGTGTAATTTCTCGTGCAAAATGCGATCTGGCCGCGTTGGCCCGAGGTGCCGCATTAGTTATCGACCTTTATTTTTTAATGGTGTGCCGATCAGTTTTGAAGCACGACTAACTGGTACTGTACGCAGAGAAAATGGGTTGTATTTGTCCTGCACAGTTTAGAGGCTGACTTGTGGGCCTAGCAAGTTGACGCGTACACAATCAGGAGATGATTGTACGTGGAGAGGATGACAGCAGGGACCCGCCAAGGTCATGGCAGTACGCAAGCAAGTGCCTCCTTATTTCAAGCCAATAAAAAATGGCTCCTCCTAGTGGATTTCTGACATCTGGGTCCCATGCCATTGTCAACGTAGTCAATAAACGAGAGAATTGCACAACGAGCGGCTGACACCAGGGACCCTGCAGCTCGCCCAGTTATTTTTGTTTTGGGTTAATTTGATAAATGCCACTCCAAATCTGGTGTATCCGAGAAATGCCATTGCAATTTCCAAACTTTGAAAAATGCCATTTCATGCCATTTCTAGTGGCATTTTTCGAAGTCTGGAGTGGCGTTTTTCAAAGTCTCCAAACTACAGTGGCGTTTTTCAAAGTTTGCAAAAATTGCAGTGGCATTTTTCAAAGTTTGGAAATTGCAGTGGCATTTTTATGAATCGCCATAATTGGAGTGGCATTTATCTAATTTGTTTTTGAGACGAAAGCAGGGTGTCAACTGGGCTGTGCGGGACACTCTGGCCTGTCTAGACAGTGTTTACCACAGACCAGCCCAATAGTTTTTTTCTTTTTGAAAATGACTAGCCCAGTTCTTTTGTGATTTGTCAAGTAAGTCACTTTATCAGGCCTGTTGGGCTGCAAATCTTTCAAGACGAGGAGAGCTTCATTCGGCTGGCCGAGAAAATGGCCTATTAGTAATGAGAAATGGGTTGTACATTTTTAAAATACATCAAACCGGCAATTATTTTCAAATATCTTTTTTTCATTTCGAGATTTTAAATTGCATTGATTTTTATGCATGGACAATTTATTGGATTTTATATTGATATGCATTTATTTTTAAAATTAGTCTGAATGTGACTCGAAATTTCGGGATTAAAAACAGTTCAGACCGCACCGACATATGCAAAATTTCGTATAATTTTTTAACCGTGGCCACAATATGGGTTGTAATGCTAACATAAAGAATATGGGCTCCAAAAAAACCCGTAAGAATTAGCAAATGGGCT
>NW_021253424.1:0-674 GCF_002162155.2 Triticum dicoccoides
GAGGCGGGACTTTGATCGGCGTTTACGTCGCCGTTTTGACTGTTTTTTGAGGGAATTATCCTTCGCAGCGTCCCGTTGTTCCTCGTTATCGCTTCTTTTAGGTGTATCCACCATATATACATCGTGAGTTGATGTTGCAATGGATAAACACAAGTTTATATTTCAGCTAGTTTTTTTATCTGTAAGAGTACAGTGCTTATAAACAGTCGCAAAGCCATCTGCCAATTTCCAGCTCCTCGGAGAAACTATTGCTGATTTCTGATAAAAGTGGCAATGGCAGTGCCTTGGGCTCTGCATTCTCATCCAATAGCATGAGCTCCAGGTCACTTTTTGTGGTAGAAGCCATTGGGCAGCCAGATTATACGTCACCTCAGTTAGACTAGAGTGTAACGAGTGCATGTACACATCAGTTACCAAAAAAGGCTCGCGCCCCGCTTTATATTATAAAGCCAATGCCAAAGCCAACATCCAACAAGGTTCACACACAAACACAGACGACACACACATAAAGTCCAGACACGTAAGAGCTCCAAGGGTTAATGCTGAGGGCACAGCTCAACAAGCCCTACAAACACACACAAAAAGGCACACGCGCCAGGAGGGACACTGCATCTAGTCGGGCTCCGGGGGTGGCGGCGGGAAGGGAGGCGCCAGGCGGAAGGCCATCGATCGAA
>NW_021253425.1:0-696 GCF_002162155.2 Triticum dicoccoides
TGAAAATGTTGAAACTTGGCATGGTATCATCATTTCACCCGCATAGCATGTGCGAAAGAGTAGAGAGGGTCACGGCAAAAACTGGATGCACTTCATGTACAAACTGGACAAACTCTTTCGGAGTATCAGGGTTTCAGACGAGAACTCATCTGTTACACGGGCACTTCGATGTTTTTTAAACTTATTTGAACTTCGGACTTCTTTTGTGTTCAATATGCAGCATTCAAAGCAACGTCATCAATTTCCAACAAGTTCTGACATAATTTGTTGTTTTTCGGTCATTTACCTAATTGTTTAGAGAGCTAAATGACCGTGAAATTGAAAATCACTACAAAATGAATTTTGAAAATGTTGAAACTTGGCATGGTATCATCATTTCACCCACATAGCATGTCCGAAAGAGTAGAGAGGGTCAAGGCAAAAACTGGACGCACGTCAAGTACAAACTTGACAAACTCTTTCGGAGTATCAGGGTTTCGGACGAGAACTCATCTCTTACACGGGAACTTCAATGTTTTTTAAATTATTTGAACTCCGGACTTCTTTTGTGTTCAGTATGCAGCATTCCATGCGACGTCATCAATTTCCAACATGTTCTGACATCATTTGTTGTTTTTTGGTCATTTACCTAATTGTTTAGAGACCTAAATGACCGTGAAATTGAAAATCACTACAAAATGAATTCTGAAAATGTTG
>NW_021253426.1:0-1222 GCF_002162155.2 Triticum dicoccoides
GGACGTCACGAGGAGTTCCGGAATGGTCCGGAGGTAAAGAATTATATATAGGAAGTGCTATTTCGGGCATCGGGACAAGTTTCGGGGTTATCGGTATTGTACCGGGACCACCGGAAGGGTCCCGGGGGTCCACCGGGTGGGGCCACCTGTCCCGGGGGGGCCACATGGGCTGTAGGGGGTGCGCCTTGGCCATCATGGGCCAAGGGCACCAGCCCCTATAGGCCCATGCGCCTAGGGTTTCCCCCTAGGAGGAGTCCTAGTGGTGGAAGGCACCCCTAGGTGCCTTGGGGGGGAGGGAAACCTCCCCTAGGCCGCCGCCCCCCCTAGTAGATCTCATCTACTAGGGCCGGCGCCCCCCTGGCACCCCTATATATAGTGGGGGAGAGGAGGGACTTCACACACCAGCCCCTGGCGCCTCCACCTCCCCCCGTTACGTCTCTCCCTCGTAGTCTCGGCGAAGCCCTGCTGCTGTGCCGCCCTGCATCCACCACCACGCCGTCGTGCTGCTGGATCTTCATCAACCTCTCCTTCCCCCTTGCTGGATCAAGAAGGAGGAGACGTCTCCCGTCCCGTACGTGTGTTGAACGCGGAGGTGCCGTCCGTTCGGTGCTGGTCATCGGTGATTTGGATCACGTCGAGTACGACTACATCATCACCTTGCAAGCTTCAGCACGCGATCTACAAGTGGTATGTAGATGCAAACTCTCTCCCTAGACTCGTTGCTTAGATGAACTCATAGATGGATCTTGGTGAAACCGTAGGAAAAATTTTAATTTTTTGCAACGTTCCCCAACAGTGGCATCATGAGCTAGGTCTATGCGTAGTTCTCTTTGCACGAGTAGAACACAACTTTGTTGTGGGCGTGGATTTTGTCATCTTACTTGCCTCTACTAGTCTTTTCTTGCTCAACGGTATTGTGGGATGAAGCGGCCCGGACCAACCTTACACGTACTCTTACGTGAGACCGGTTCCACCGACTGACATGCACAAGTTGCATAAGGTGGCTGGCGGGTGTCTGTCTCTCCCACCTTAGTTGGAGCGGAATCGATGAACAGGGCCCTTATGAAGGGTAAATAGAAGTTGACAAAATCACGTTGTGGTGATTCGTAGGTAAGAAAACGTTCTTGCTAGAACCCAATTGCAGCCACGTAAAAGATGCAACAACAATTAGAGGACGTCTAACTTGTTTTTGCAGCGATTGATCATGTGATGTGATATGGCC
>NW_021253427.1:0-983 GCF_002162155.2 Triticum dicoccoides
CCTCAACCTCTCCAGAGCCACGCCTAGCCACTAGGAGGACCTCGAGGAGGTCTTCTTCTCCGTCTCCGGCCGCCCCGATCCGCTTCGGGCTCCGGCGTGATTCATTCTGGTGAGACCACCCCCGCCTCCCAGACCGTGCCAGTCGTCCTCTACTACACCCAATGCTCTAACCCAAGCCCCAATTCGACGCCTGCAGCTCTCCTTGACGAGAACTAACCTCGCCCGAACCACCGTCCGCCAGAGCTAAGGCCGCCGTCGACGTGGTGCTTGCCGACGGCCAACTCCACCACCCACAGACGAGGAAGAGCGCCGTGAACCCGTAGGTACCCTCCGATCCCCCTGCCTCGCCGTGGATCGCTACCGGCGATCACCGCGGCCCTCGGGCGCCAGGCGCTCTGTTTTGAAGATTCAAACCTGACGTGTGTCAGCCTCTATTCTATTTATTCGAACCGTTTTCTGAAAACGCCTTCGGGCAAAATGCGCTTCCCCTCTGGACTGGCGTATTCTTAACTGAAACGTTTTCTGTTTTTATAAAATAAACCATGGAAACTTTCTGTTTCATTACAGAAAAGTCCCTAGACTAAAACCATTATAACTTTTTAACAAAAGGTGATTTTGACTTGATTCTTTTTCTGTCATCTTTATTTTTCTGTCTAGTTTTTTGTCATATTTATTTGAAAAATATTTGGGATACTTTTTGTGCACGCACGGTATTTATGTAGTATCTGATTTTCTTTTAATATGTATATACCGGAGGAGGTAAAGGAGACGCGAACTTCGCCGAGCTAGACTCCGACTTCTCCGAATCAGGCAAGCATGTTTGAACCTTTTACATGATGAGTGTTTTGCATGTTTGCTCGAGTAATTTTCTCATGGCATGTTTATACATAAGCATTAGTAAATGTTATGTTGCATGCAAGGCAAGCTACAGGTGAGCTTCGAAGTTTGATGGGTTCTTATGATGATAAGATGACCTGATCATG
>NW_021253428.1:0-549 GCF_002162155.2 Triticum dicoccoides
ACAGAAGTTTCTGCTTGAACCAACGCGTGAAACATGAGTTGTGCTCTTTACTAGTTTAAACAACGAGTGAAACGCGTGAATCTTGAAGTAAAAAAAATAAATATATATACTAATGGCGCACCGGGTATTAGTGCGCCATTACTAGTTTAAACTAGTAATGGCGCACTGTGAAACGACGCGTCATTAGTAGTTTTGCAAAAAAAAATACAGTAATGGCGCACTGTCTGCTTGGTGCGCTGGCGCACTTCGACCTGATGCGCCATTAGTATGTATGGAAAAATGGAAAAAAATAATTTAATACTAGTGGCGCACCCAGTTTCTGGTGCGCCATTAGTGTCTTCCACACTAATGGCGCATCACCAACCGGTGCGCCATTAGTATATAGTAGTGGCGCACTGCTTCCATGGTGCGCCATTAGTATCAATCCTATCTATAGCCCTTTTCCTAGTAGTGCTTCTTTCTTTGGGAAGGTGGCATTCGGTTTTTTTCTTTTATTTTCTTCTATATTTTTTGATGTTTTAGTTTCTTGTTCACTTATATATATTTTTT
>NW_021253429.1:0-1281 GCF_002162155.2 Triticum dicoccoides
GGCGGGTGATCAGACGCCGCCCCCCAGTCCTCGTCCGGCGGGTGATCAGACGCCGCCCCCCAATCCACCTCCGGCAAAGAAGCAGAAGCAGTCCTGGATTATTAACCCGGACCCTTATGTACCTAAGACCACAAAGGTACCGGAGCCATCATTGAAGCCTCTCCCCACAAGGCCTTGGGAACGTAGTGCCGAGGAAACTGCCGCGGCCGCGGCTGCTGATCATGAGAAATGGAAGGCGGACTGCAAGAAGAAAAGAGAGCCCGAGCCCAAGCCAGTATTTTCTGATGAGCAAAAGAAGTGGGCTAAGTCATTTTTGAGCACACCGTCCCAAGCCGCGAAGAATCTGCCTGACGACTATGCACGTGAACTTCGTAGGCAGGCACTCATGTTGAAGGAGAAGAAAGAGCGGACGGAGAACCAGGAGAACAAAGCCTTGGAGGAGGCCGAGAAAACGGAATTAGAAAGTAAAAAAAGCGGGAAACGAGTTGCCCAGCTCGGGGAACAAAGTAAACAATCGATTGCCCCGCTTATAGTGAAAGCCGCCGGTCCGGATGACCCCGATATCATAGCAGTTGCGGCAGCACATGGATTGACTGTAACGAGTGCCAGAGAACAAGCGGCCAACTTAGGTATTACTCTTCGTGAACTGTTAGGCCTTGATGAGGCGCCAGTGAAGGAGGTAGTAATTACATATGTGAAGAATGGGCCTCTCGTCGAGCCTGCGCAGGAACAGGATCTACCTCCACAAATGAAAGGTCTGCTGAAATGGTACAAGGGTTACATAAAAAATAAAAACGCAAAAGAATATATTTATGCGGAAGTTAGATATGAGCATCACTTCAAACATTACTATGTACAAATTCATCTGAGTGAATTGTTCCAGCTTTTCAATCTGCGCGAGCTCGACAAATCTATCATCAGTTGCTACGTTCTGTAAGTGATTTATTTCTACCCCATCTCGTTCATATTGCCTGCACTATATATATGTCCTAACTATATTGTTGTGTCCGCTATTATACATGCAGAATGAAGATTAAGGAATGCAGAGTAAGGAACATCCATGATGTTGGGTTCATTGACCCACACATCGTTAATGGATATGTGTTGGAGCATCACCCCGCCGACATGGAGGCAGACCTGTGGCAGTTTCTTACAAAGCAGGAACTCAAAAGTGATATTCTATTTCCTTACCATTTTGGGTGAGTGTTTCTGTCTTGAGCACATTCTCTTTTGTTTACTCCATGCATGGTATGTGGCCGGCTAATCGATGAGTTATGCATG
>NW_021253430.1:0-434 GCF_002162155.2 Triticum dicoccoides
AGTGTAAAGTATATAGTATATGCCCGTGATCACCTCCCGAAGTGATCACAGCCCAGTAGTATAGCATGGCAGACGGACAAGAGTGTAGGGTCACTAATGGAACACTAGCATCCTATACTAAGCATTTAGGATTGCGGATAAGGTATCAATGACTGTAGCAACAATGACAGGCTATGCATCAGAATAGGATTAATGGAAAGCAGTAACATGCTACACTACTCTAATGCAAGCAATATAGAGAAGAGTAGGCGATATCTGGTGATCAAAGGGGGGGCTTGCCTGGTTGCTCTGGCAAGAAAGTGGGGCCGTCAACACCGTAGTCGTACTGGGTAGCAGCGGCGTCGGTCTCGGTGTCTAGCGAGAGAAGAGGGGGGAAGAAACAATAAATACTTAAGCAAACAGATGCATAGCGATGCATGACATGACAAGTAACG
>NW_021253431.1:0-392 GCF_002162155.2 Triticum dicoccoides
CATTACAGTCACGTTTGACCCGCCCCAGCTTGTGCTTTAGGGGTTCAAAACGGCAATTCTTCTCCAACATTAAAAACCGCTGAGCCAGCATCCATCTTATCACATGAATGTATTATCTCTTTGACCCGGCGCACCCAATGGGTTGTGGATTCACCATCCTCTTGCTTACAATTGGTCAGGTCCACAATCGACATAGGCTGCTTACACGTATCCTTCAAGTTCTGGATGAATGGGGTTTCAACTCTGCCCATGAGCCGATATAATTGGGTGGCAATCCCTTTAACCAAGTACGGGTTGTTCCATCCAACATCATAGTAAAATACTTGGCCATTGCAGCGTCGCTAACATCCAATAGTTCCATAGCCATCTCATAACTCTCAATCCAAGCCCTC
>NW_021253432.1:0-2837 GCF_002162155.2 Triticum dicoccoides
CTCTCTCTCTCTCTCTCTCTCTCTCTCTCTCTCTCTGTCACACACACACACACAGATGAAGGTGGAAAAAGGAGCACACTGATTTTTTTTCCGGCGCACAAACGCCTCGCCGCACGAACGGCCTCACTTTTCTTAACATGGGCACATACCTGGATTGGTTGCATATGCCACCATTCGACAACACAATGTGGCTCGGCAGCATAGCCGCACGTTGAGACGAGTACAAGGGGAGCTTTTTATACCCAAGCTAGCTCTGGTGTGCACACACGCGAGAGCCAGCCATGATACTCGGCGCCACTACGCACACTCACACACTAAAGGATTGTTCATGGAAGTCAGAAGGATGTAAAAATCAATAAAAATCCATCTAAGTCCTACAGGATTTCCCGGATGATCCATGTAAGTAGCTGAAGTTTGGTTGCTGTCAAAACATAGCGAGTGATTTCATGGTAAACTTTGGCGCCCTGAAATGCATACTGCTAGCTGGATACAAATTCTTTATTGTATGGGTCAGGGGATTTGGAGCAACTATGTGGCGCTGACTGTAATTATGTCTCTTGAGTAATACAAATTCCTTATTGCAAACAAAAAGTGACTGACCTTCTAGACAAGCGGATGCGATTGAACCCACAGTTACGGAAATCAATAACAATAAAAATAAATTACAATGAACATATTTATTCTGGCAAGTCGGGATGCTGGGTCGCACGGGGGAATGACAGAGCATGGCAGGCACACTGCACAAAGATGAACAGGTGAACGAGAGCACGAAGCAGGTGATGCACTTGCACAGGAAGGAGAATGCCTGGGGAGACGACATGCAGATCAGGACATGAACATGGACGGGCTTAGGAACGGGGCAGCAGACTGGACTTCTTCTCTCGAATTGAAGTACACGCCTGTGTGATTTGGGGGCTCCTTTTTGTTGAGGTCCCAGTGTTGGGGACTCCACTGGACACCCGTATGGGCCTGCAGCCATTCTCTTCACAGCAGTACGTGTTCTCCGGATATTGCGGAGCGTTCTCTTCCCGATGTTCTCTATTCTCAAGCTAACAACTTTCCTTACATGTGCGTTTTCTTAGCGATAGGTATATACAAGAGAACGATGGTAAACCTCGCTGGCAGTCAACCTATTTGTTCACGTTGTTTGTGCTGAAAATTCATGTGCTAGACAGAAGGTGATGAATGGTTCATGAAGAATGATAAGACTGAGAAAAATTGGTGGTGATATATAAATAGTAATCCAGGAGGGTGCGGTTGCTGACGACATTCACACTATCAGATATAATACTAAGGATAAAATTAACTATGTACCTACCAAGACAAATTAGTTATTTTTTCATGGTGATTGTATTTGTTAATACATACGAAGTTAATACAAAGTTGAGACACTTATTTTGGGACGGAGCAAGTGCATGTTTTATATGTCATATTATTTTGTCATGAGTTCTACGCGCCTCCCTATAAGGATAAAGATGTTTGCGTGTCTCTTCTGATCGTCTGGGCACTCAGGTGAACAGCTTTGCGAAGAATTATTTCCCTTCTCGCACCGGTGCGTCCTGCCGTGAGGATGAAAGTTCAGATCATTTGTTCGTCTCTTACGCACAACCGCCGTTGGTTTGGAACCAACTCAAAATTTGCCCATCACTCTGTCGACGAGGTTCTCTCAGCTGTCATGGACTTGACCGTCTTACCACAGCGACTCGGCGAGATCGGTGAAGTACTATACATGATGCTTTGTACGGAAGCCTGTTGCGAAATTGTTATGAGATCATCATTGAAATTAATGGATTCGAGCTGCTATCGTTTCAGTGAGATGTTGGTTCTGAATTTGTACATTCAGGCAACCAAATCAAGGTTAGATTGTCTGAGCTTATAATCAGAAACATACACTACTATTGTTTTTTGTCTTAAACAACACAAACAGAATGTGTGGAGAAACAAAACAATGCAATTTATTTTACACATCGGGGCACCGCCAACGCCATATACGATAGTTAACCATTCATCAAAGTAGGCTCCAAGGTACTCAAACAAGACCAGAGCCGCCTCTTATGGACACAATGACTTCCATTTTTCATTAGCTCAGGTTTTATTATTATTGTCTTTTTGAAGTAGTGATTGTGTACAAATTGATGAAATATTGTACTCTCTCCGATCCATATTAATCGTCTTTGATTTAACTTTATAATGGTCTGCTAACTACTTATTAAGTCGTCCAATGGAGAACACGAAATCAGACGGCCAAGGTGACCAGTGTTTTTCGAGGCACTTAATGATTTCTCTTATATGCATTTCCACTTAGTAGAACATATATATCTGTATCACCCCATTGCAACGCACGCGCATATGTGCCAGTATTTTTCGAGGCAGCGTCAGCTCGACGGGTAGGCTCAATCTACCAGTTGGGCTATTGTCCTGATCTTATCCGCTGATCAGTGGTCGCCGTTAGTTGTTAGACGTAAAGATGGTGGTTCCTCATGCCCTACCTCATATGAGATACAAAGTTGTTACCAAAAATAATACTCCCGAGTCAAAATTGCAAACAATTAATCAGCAACTTACTCTTTCTACTCTAGTACAGACACGGTGACCCTTCTATTCCTGCTTGCGGATCAATGAACAACATATCTTACCGGGTGGTAGGATGGATTTTTCCTATATATATATATATATATTCTATATATAGAAAGTCTATTTAAGACCCAGGGTGAGAAATAACCTATTCTTCACCTTGGTCCATAGAGCGAACCCCTACCGAGGTCCTAAGATTATTTATGTGCCGATGTAAATTTACGGACGCACGCTCACCTCCATACCAATACCATCGTTAGAAA
>NW_021253433.1:0-926 GCF_002162155.2 Triticum dicoccoides
GTTCGAAACGCGGGACGGACTCCCCTGATATTGAATCCCATAATAGACGGATTACAATTCACTAACGTCCTAATGGACGGAGGTAGTGACTTAAACCTGCTATATTCAAACACAATCCGTAGGATGGGGATAGACCCTACCAAAATTCGACACAGCCGCACTTCCTTGAAAGGAGTGACGCCAGGGCCTTACGCCAAGTGCACATGCTCGATATTACTAGAAGTCGTGTTCGGATCGCCGAACAATTTTCGACGCGAAAAATTAATTTTTCATATCATCCCATTTAAAAGTGAATATCAAGCACTGTTGGGACGAAAGGCTTTTGTCCGCTTCAACGCCATACCGCATTACGCGTCTCTTACACTCAAGATGCCCGGTCCACATGGCGCCATTTCAGTGCGAGGGTCACTCAAGGACCCCGGACTCGGATAGACGAATCCGGACTCAGCAGGCTAGGGGCTACCTAGCCGCATACCCCTTCACAAGGGGCTGCGCGCAGAAATCACCGTGGTTTCATATAAACCTTGCCTTAATTATTTATATTTCTTCTTTTACATATTTTTCGCACGAACTGTTTCTAAAAACTAAACGTTCCTCTCTTTCTACAGATGAACAACGTGCGTACCCGTCCAGGATAACGGCGCAACAGAGACACAGGCGCAGACGTGCAGTAGGGACCCATTGCAAGGATTCTTTTCAGATTAAGACCCTCCGTAGACCTTTTTATTACTGTCTCTTGTTGTTACTTTCCCTTGGCTCCTTCCTATAGCCAAAGCGGAGCCTGACGCTTTGGCATCGGCCGCGTCAGAAGACCACGCCCGTACCTAGACATTAGGGGCTTAGGGCATAATCCTACCCATTATTATAAAGTCCGAACACCTTCGGGAGTGTTCGGCGTCTCGAGTTAGGCATTATATGCATCAGCT
>NW_021253434.1:0-861 GCF_002162155.2 Triticum dicoccoides
CAATTTTCATAATTAAATTCCTTGAAATCCAATATAGTGGGTTTAGCAACATCTAGGGTTTTAATTTCTTCGATCCCACTTTCATCAATTTTAGCATCAAGATCTAAAAACTCCGAATTCTTGGAACGTCTTCTAGGTAAAGGTGGATCATATTCAGTCCCATCATTATTAATATTCATATTGCAAAAAAAAGATTTAATAGGGGACACATCAATAACTTTTATATCTTCATCTTTATTTTCATAGGAACTAGAGGAACACGCTCTTATAAAGGCATCTTTTTTAGCACGCATCCTAGCGGTTCTTTCTTTGCACTCATCAATGGAAATTCTCATGGATTTGAGAGACTCATTGATATCATGCTTAGGTGGAATAGATCTAAGTTTCAAAGAATCAAAATCAAGAGCAATTCTATCAACGTTCCTAGCCAACTCATCAATCTTAAGCATTTTTTCTTCAATCAAAGCATTAAAATTCTTTTGCGAAGTAATAAATTCTTTAATATTAGATTCAAAATCAGAGGTAATCTTATTATAATTTCCATAAGAATTGTTGTAGGAATTACCATAATTATTAGAGGGATTACTAGGATAAGGCCTAGGATTGAAATTTCCTCTATACGCGTTGTTACCAAAATTGTTCCTACCAACAAAATTCACATCCATAGATTCATTATTATTCTCAATCAAAGTAGACAAGGGCATATCATTAGGATCAGAAGAAACACTTTTATTAGCAAATAATTTCATAAGTTCATCCATCTTTCCACTCAAAACATTAATTTCTTCTATCGCATGCACCTTTTTATTAGTAGATCTTTCAGTATGCCATTGAGAATAATTAACCATAATATTATCTAAG
>NW_021253435.1:0-1397 GCF_002162155.2 Triticum dicoccoides
AAAGAAAAGCCGAACTGAGGATCAAAAAGATATACGCAGGAGTCTAACATAAATGTGTCAATATGGGAATGCAGGCTGGGCTGCTGACCTCTGCCGCACTGACTGCGGAGGTCAATGTATTGAAGCAGAGCCTCAAGCGGTCCGAGGACGAGCTCGGCCTTGCCAAGAAGCAGCTCGAGGACAAGCAAGGTAAGTAATACCTTATGTAAGCATATATAAAGAAAAAATAAAAATGTGGTTGCAAAAAAGATGACAGGATCAACGTGGGTATGCAGGGGCCACGAATGAGGTGGCGACCCTAAAGGAGGCGCTGTCTCAGGCCGAAAACAGTGCGGCCGTGGAGCACACCGAGCGAGAGAAGCAGGAGGCACGGGTGGCGGTGGTGCAACAAGAGCTCCAGGCTCTCGTGGAGAAACACGAGAGTTTGGAGCGTGACTTGAAGACTCGACAATACGAGCTCGCCTCGGCGCTTAAGAGCGCCAAATCTGCCAAGGCCGAAGCCCAAAAAGCCCTCCAGGAAATTGAGGCAATGAAGAAGATAGCGGTGGGTAAGGCATTTTTTATGCAAAGCAAGCACGCGAGAGTGAATTACTTGTTACTTACCCAAGTTCGGAGCTCTCCAGGAGCATTCGCAGATCTTCCCCGGAGTGTGTCCGACGCAGCCGTATTCTACCGAGCCGAGGAGGGGAGCTCGACGGAGAAGGTGTTCTGGTCTCAGTATGCTGAGGCCGGACACCCGGTGCCCTGGAGCGACCAGCTGAAGCAGCTGGTCGAGCTCCATAAGGTGGCCGAACAGGCCATGAAGGGTCTCGCAGTCCGACTGTGCCCCGGGGAGGCCATGCCTGGAAGCTACTTCGGGCTGGTAAGGCGGCTCGTGGATGCCTGTCCAAGGCTTGAAGTCATCAAGCGGTCTGTATGCATCAAAGGTGCCCGTAGGGCCCTTGCCCGTGCTAAGATGCACTGGGGCAAGATGGACGCTGAGAAGCTTGTGACGGACGGACCCCCGCCGGGCAAGGAGCATCGCAAGCCTGAAATATATTGTGAGGGCGTCCTGAAGGGTGCCCGCCGTATCGCGGATGAATGCTCCAAAGATGTAATTTTTTTAGTAGACTCGCATTTGTTATCCTGTACGCTGAAAACTTGTTCATATGCGCTAAGCAACACTTTTGAATTTAAAATATTACCTTCTGTGCGGCCGTTTATTAAATTTGAGAGATGGCGAGTCGTCGGCTTCAGCCCCCATGCCACGAGTGCTGGGGTGTTCGGGATAAACTTGAGCGCTCTTGTTCCCATTCTTGGGTCCTTCGAGGGAGGCGCTCAACGCAACGAACAAGGCAACCAAACTATAATGCTTGAACACTCTCACTTAGCCATAGAATTCTATAATTTTAAATTTC
>NW_021253436.1:0-518 GCF_002162155.2 Triticum dicoccoides
CGCACATGCTATGCGGGTGAAATGATGATACCATGCCAAGTTTCAACATTTTCAGAATTCATTTTGTAGTGATTTTCAATTTCACGGTCATTTAGCTCTCTAAACAATTAGGTAAATGACCGAAAAACAACAAATGATGTTAGAACATGTTGGAAATTGATGACGTCGCTTTGAATGCTGCATACTGAACACAAAAGAAGTCCAGTGTTCAAATAAGTTTAAAAACATTGAAGTGCCCGTGTAACAGATGAGTTCTCGTCCGAAACCCTGATCACTCCGAAAGAGTTTGTCGAGTTTGTACACGAAGTGCGTCCAGTTTTTGCCGTCACCCTCTCTACTCTTTCGCACATGCTGTGCGGGTGAAATGATGATACCATGCCAAGTTTCAACATTTTCAGAATTCATTTTGTAGTGATTTTCAATTTCACGGTCATTTAGCTCTCTAAACAATTAGGTAAATGACCAAAAAACAACAAATGATGTCAGAACATGTTGGAAATTGATGACGTCGCTTTGAA
>NW_021253437.1:0-799 GCF_002162155.2 Triticum dicoccoides
TTTGGGAGCTGAGCTACGCTGGAGAGAAGGTCCCGATGTTCCGTGTCAGATGGGCCAAGAGCGTCCTAAAAGAAGACCGGTTTTTCACCACCATGGTTATACCCGAAGCCAAATCCAAGACCGCGGGCCAAACGTCATCGCGAAAAATGAGCCATGGGTACTGGCTTCCCAAGTGGACCAATGCTTCTTCATTACCGACCTGTCAAAGCCCAATCGTGTTGTCGTGAGGAGAGGAAAAAGGAAGATCATCGGAATGGATGGAGTAGCCAATGAGCAAGTCTTCGACAAGTACGGCGACCCGAAGATCGAACATGACGACGACGATGAAGTAGCTGCACACACCACAAGAAGCAGGACCACCCTACCTAAAGGACGTCCGTTCCACAGAAGAACTCCATTTGCGAAAAAGAAGGGCAAGAAGATTGTGAACAGATAGCTACCTAAGATCGATTGTATTTAAATCGTAGTCTTCATTTCTCGATTGTATTTCATGGGCACTTCTTGGTATCATGAATATTTTTAAATTTCACGGGCACTTTTTGAATTCATGAGGACACTCGATCTCGATCCCCCTCCACCGCCGCCGACGAGCACCCGACCCCCCGCACCCTCCCCCGCTCCACCGCCGCCAACGAGCACCCCCCGCACCCTCCCCCGCTCCACCGCCGCCGCCGATGGTATTTTCATGTAACAAATTTGAACATATTTTTAAAAAAATTATTACTGTTTTTATTAAAAAATATTACTGTTATGATTTAAACAAGTTTGAACATATTTAAACACAAACAAAAATCAAACA
>NW_021253439.1:0-3414 GCF_002162155.2 Triticum dicoccoides
TAGATTGTTTTCTTGCTGGCGCAGTATTTTTTCTAGTGTTCTTAACCAAGTGCACCTTACATTGCTAAGAAATGTGAATTGCTCTAGTCCTGTTCAGGCAAACTCTATTTTGCATGGGAGTATGGGATGAAACATCTGTACAACGTAGACAATCCCTGCATTAAAATGCTATCATATTTAGGGGATGAGTCTAGAATCTGCTGTGCCTTTATTTACGTTATTTGGATGCTGTAATGAAGGAAGGCCATGTGCATCAGACTGTTATGTCTTGTCTTTTTCTGCGACAAACTCATGGTCTTTCCAGTTTCCACTAGTTCATCACTGTCTTCTATTGTACCCCTGATGCTTCAATTCAGTCATTCTCTTTCTGATTCAAAAATTCGTTCATAATCAGGCCTAACTTAACGTTTCACGATCTATGGCCGTAGGTCCATTCGAGAAGGGCAAGATGCAGAAGCCTTTCGAGAAGGCAGTGATTGCTCTGAAGGTGGGGGACATGAGCGACGTGGTTGACACTGAGAGCGGGGTGCACATCATCCTGAGGACCGGGTGACGGCGTCCGTGGAAGCTCTGTCGATCCATATGAGATTGGCTTGAAACATCGCGCGTTCTCTTAAGCAGAGACCTTTTGCTTTTAACTTGCATTGTAACAGTGCTGACTGCAAAGCTACTATGGGATTTGGCTGTATGCCAGGATTAGACGTTGGTGGTGCTTGTGTTGTCTCGATAATGTTACAACTTTTGAGTGAAATTCAGTTGTTATTCTCTTTCAAGTGTTGAACAGTCATTTCGAGTCCAGCCACTTTCACATTCACATATCCCTCTAGCTTTGAGTTTACCTTGACCACTGCACTTGTCTGCGGAAGATCACTAGCGAACAGCAGCAACAGCTAAAACAGAGGAAATGACAACCACAACAGTAAGTTCCTTCCAGCTTTGCAGTTCACACCATAACATAGTACTCCCTCCATTTTTATATACATGGCCACAAACTCAGATTACATGTACCCCGGTAAAATTTAATGTCTTGTTTTATAAACCAGCTTTTCTTTTCGTTTACTGGATTTACGCCGCAAGCATGCAAGTAAGAAAAACTGTAGGAAATTGAGTGAAGTGTCATTATGACTACATGCATGTAAGTATTAAACGGGTTGCTAGAACGAGAAAATATTATTAACTTTTGTCTCGATTACTGTTGTTCGCCTTGTATAGATGTAAAATGTATTTTCCATAGTGGCCTTGTACAAGTAAATGGAGGGAGCATAATGAATCAACAAACAGAAAACCCCACATAGTCCCTCATGAAGAGTGTACATTTGGCTTTAAAATTTATCTACAAAAAAGTGTACTTTTATCTTCCCAATACACTTTAAAGTAGAAAAAAGTTTATCTCTAATCGCACGGTAATCAAGACCAATAACATTCAACACTTGGTCTCTTTAATTTCTACATGCACTTAGCTCATTGCGCGTTGGGTAATTAAAAAGGAATGAGATGGTGGCTTGCACCTTTCCGATGCATTTTTACCCGACTACATAATTTGTCCTAAAATTTTTATATGTACACTTTTCACCGGACGGGGGGAGTATGCCGTCAAAAACAATTCAAATCATGCATGCGAAAAAAGGAGGAGGACACCCACTAATAAAGAAAACTTATGGGCAGTAAATCATGGCAGCAAGATTGTAAAAGATGGAGGTTCATCAAACTATTATGTGATCATGTTTTGGCAGGGTACCCATACATCACATGTTCAACATTTACCATTTTTGGTTAGACATATGCGTGGAATATTCGAAAAACGAGTGTGTCAGCCGGTGAGTTCTCGGGCCGAAAGGAAGAGTTCCATATCAACATGGTTCTGTGCAAAAATGTTAAGGGCCGGTCCTTTTGAATGTAGCGCAATACGTGGTTTTTTTAGGAGAGTGTAGGGCTTGTTGGTGCTCCACAAAATGTATCATTGACGAGAAGCAATTTTAGAAGAAACCATCTTGCTTGTTGCACAAATATAAATAGGTATTTGCATATTAGCGAGAATAAAAACTTGTAGTTATCACCTTTTCTTTCAGATTCAAGACATAGTACCTTCAGCACTACGCATCTGCAACATCTAGATTAGGATCTATTTTCAAAAAAGCTTATGAATCATCAAAGAATCAACTACTTCAATAACAAAACCCATGGCGTGAGCAAATCGAGTCTAGATGGTTGTTTCCGATTTGACGTGTGATCGATACTCCTAGATAGTGTAAATGCTATCACGTGTAGCCCCAAGTGAAGACCCTCTTTGATATTGGTGTGAGCAAGCCCATATGTCTTGTCAATTATCATAATCTTGACGCTCATAAGCATCGTGAATAGGAACAGCCAACAAAATACTCCTGTCAATAAAGCTAACACATCATTTTTTTTAGAACGAAGGCTCAAGAAGAGCCCGGCTTTGAATTAACAAAGCCATCAACCGGCCAGGATTACATCTAACAAACAAAGGAAACAAAGAACAAAACAGCAAGCCGATACAAGGTGCTGTGTAAAAGCTATCTGGCTACTACAAACTACTAGCAAGGATATGGAAACTAAAGCACAAGTCCAGCTAGAAGTCGAAGAAGCCCTCCACGGCGAGCAGAACAACACGCAGGCACCAGCAAAGCTTGGGGAAAACAAATAGCAGTTGGAGGAGCTCCGTTGTCAGCTCCATGGGCTCTGGCCGTCGATGTCGCCCTCCTCCACCTCTGAAGGGGGCTCCCTGCCCCCTCGCCCTGGCACGAAGGGCGCCGATCCGTCGAAAGGTGGAGACGCCCACCCGAGGGCTAAAGAGCGACCGACGCCGTTGCCAACCGGAATACCACACCAGGACACCACCGCCAAACTACTTGGAGCTCATCCAAGGCAAGCATCGGCAATAACTGTTATCTGCACACGAGGAGAAGCAAGCTACACGGCAAGGCTGCTGAAGACCGAGCAACCCCCAACCGGAACAAGCACACTTCCTCCAAAGCTCACCAAAGACGGCACCCCCTTGAGGGTGACGGCGCCCACGGCGTCGCTGCCGCCCAATCCCGAGGGATTTGGGTTTTCACCTGGTCCACGAGCAACACGGGAGGAAGAGGAGGGGGAAAGGGGCATTTTTACCAGCGCCTACAGGTAGGGGACGACGCCCATGGGCGTCGCCGCCGGCAGGCCGGCATAGCCAGCCACAGATTTCTCCGGTCCCCTCTCCCAACCCCCACCTCGAGAGCAGACAAGGCTACGGTGCCCGGAGGCCGCCGGAGAACGGATCTGAGACGAGGGTGACATGAGGTTGAAGAGGAAGATGCCTTCAGATCTGATGCGGGTGCCCGAGGCCACCGCGCACCACAGCCATCGCCCGCCGTCACCGCGCCGCCCACACGGCCGAGATGGACGGCCAGCACC
>NW_021253440.1:0-1566 GCF_002162155.2 Triticum dicoccoides
GGGTTGCTAGTAGTGTTGATTACTCCTTGTAGTTGATGCTAGTTGGTTTATTCGGTGCAAGATCATATGTTCAGATCCTTAATGATAATTATTACTCTCTGATTATGAACATGAATATGCTTTGTAAGTAGTTACGATTGTTTCTGAGGACATGGGAGAAGTCTTATTATAAGTAATCATGTGAATTTGGTATTTGTTCGATATTTTGATGAGATGAATGTTGTCTTTCCTCTAGTGGTGTTATGTGAACATTTACTACATGACACTTCACCCTGATTTGGGCCTAGGGGAATGCATTGGGTAGTAATAAGTAGATGTTGAGTTGCTAGAGTGACAGAAGGTTAAACCTAGTTTATGTGTTGCTATTTAAGGGGCTGATTTGGATCCATATGTTTCAAGCTATGGTTAGATTTATCTTAATTCTTCTCTCGTAGTTGTGGATGCTTGCGAGAGGGGTTAATCATAAGTGGGAGACTTGTCCAAGTAAGGACAGCACCCGAGCACAAGTCCACCCACATATCAAATTATGAAAGTAACGAACGTGAATCATATGAGCATGATGAAAACTAACTTGACAGTAATTCCCATGTGTCCTCGGGAGCGCTTTGCATTATATAAGAATTCATCCAGGCTTGTCCTTTGCTACAAAAAGGATTGGGACACCTTGATGCACCTTAGTTACTTTTATTACTTGTTACCCGTTACGAATTATCTTATCACAAAACTATCTGTTACCGATAATTTCAATCAATGTTGGGGATATCGCTTATCGGGAACTTATTGGTCGACCCAAGATAAGGGGTAAATCGGCCATTTTATCGTCATATCGGCCGATTTATCGTCATATCAGCCGATTTATCGTCATATCGGCTGATTTATCGGCCGTTTTATCTTATCGGTCAGACAACAGTAAGCGATAAATCGGTCGATTTATCGGAATATCGGAAGATATCTTGAACAGTGATTTCAATGCTTGCAGAGAATACCTTGCTGAAAACCGCTTGTCATTTCCGCCTGCTCCTCGTTGGGTTCGACACTCCTACTAATCAAAAGGACTACGATAGATCCCCTATATTTGTGGGTCATCAAGACTCTTTACTGGCGCCGCTGCCGGGGAGTGAAGCGCCTTTGGTGAGTGGAATTTGGTAAGGAAACATTTATATAGTGTGCTGAAACTTACTGTCACTTGTCATTATGGAAAATAATCCTTTGAGGGGCTTGTTCTGGGTATCTTCACCTCGAACGGTAGAGCAAAGAGTTCCTCCTCAACCTACTGAACCTACTGAAAACATTTATTATGAAATTCCTTCGGGTATGATAGAGAAACTGCTGGCTAATCCTTATGCAGGAGATGGAACATTACATCCTGATATGCATCTAATCTATGTGAATGAAGTTTGTGGATTATTTAAGCTTGCAGGTTTTCCCGAGTGAAAGTATCGATATGGTTGACTAGAGGGGGGGTGAATAGGCAACTAACAATTTTTAAGCTTTTCTTTTAACAATTTAAACCTTGCGACAAAATAGGTTGTCTAGATATGCAACTACGTGGACAACCTATATGAT
>NW_021253441.1:0-464 GCF_002162155.2 Triticum dicoccoides
CCACATTAATAATAAAAGAAATTCTTTTAGAATTGTGAAAAGAACTTGAAATTTGAATAATATATGGTGCTTATAGTATTGAGAATATACAACAAACTCTTATATGGATATGTATATTATTTGCTATGATATCGGGTAAGTTGACAGAAAACAGTGCGCGCATGTGACCATTATTGTGTATAGAGACTTGGAAACAAACTCTTCATAAGTCTATTGTGATTGGCAAAATGAAGATATGTCTATTTAGGTAGGGCAAGAAAGGAACATATATGCTACAATAGTAAACTGATCTTTGTACCTCATAGAAACTTATAGGCCACGAATAAATGATGCATGCAACAACGTTTGCATTTGCAACCATGTTTTCTACGAACATAACACATACTCCCTTATATAGATTAGTAAAATAGGAAATTCATTTTAATGAATAATATCTTTATCAGAAAAATATACCCTTATGTAAT
>NW_021253442.1:0-1326 GCF_002162155.2 Triticum dicoccoides
TAAGAATCAGCTACTACCATGCATTGGGCCCGAAACCAATGGGCCCTCTCGGCTTCTTATTCACCCTAGTTCTCCGTCCAGGAGTTGCAAGTAGTTTCTGGTGTTTGTAGCCTACTGGAGGCCGTGGACAGCGCTGACCGTAGGGGTGGGCTGTGATGCGGTAGGTACGTGGCCGGGTGTACCGAATACCCGTTAGGTATCTCGGGAACCCTGTTCACATCGTTCGGGGCCGTATGGGAAACCTCGGCCGGACTCCCTGCGGATGGAACCTGAATAGGCGATAAACCTGGACTGGAGGCTTAGGTGATTAGGTAGGTCGTGGCCGACACCCACGTTGGGCTTCCGCTTGAAGGTTGCCGAGTACATGTCGTGTAAACGACGATAAGTGGTGAGAGCGTGTATGAAGAAGTACACCCCTGCAGGGTTAACATGATCTATTCGAATAGCCGCATCCGCGGTAAAGGACTACTTGGTTGCCTATACAGTTCATAGACAAGTAAATGGAAACTGTTAAAAGCCTCAAGATAAGTGTGAGTGCCGAGGATGGCTCTTCCGTAGGAAGACGGAGGTGGATCCTCGGTAGTGTATTGAAGTGGTGAGTAGTGGACTCGTGTGCGCAAAACCATTTCAAGTTGGAGTATCGTAGGATAGCCTAGCCAAGAGTCAAAGCTGGCTTGCTGCAATAACTCCACCAACCCTTCTTGATAACATGCATGTATGTAGGATCTGATGTAAGACTTGCTGAGTACCCTTGTACTCATGTTGCTATAATCTACATTTTTACAGAAGACGCTGCAACCCCTTCTGATGGGTTCTATGTAGACGTTGACATCAACGAGTAGGCTAAAGACCCAGGTGGCGACCCTGAGCTTGTGAAGGACCACGTAGTATAGCTAGGCTTTCCAAGCCTCTTTTATTTTACTAGATGTCTGTACTCAGACAAGTTACTTCCGCTGCTGGTTTGTATGACTGTATGACTTGTATGTTGGGTCGTGAGACCCGTACCTTTGTGTATGATATGTATGGCTCCCTGAGCCTTAAATAAAGTACTTGTGTCGTAGAGTCATGTTGTGATGCTTCGTTGTATTTGCACATATCGAGCATATTGTGTGTATGATTGAAATGCTTGGTATGTGTGGGATCTGACTATCTAGTTGTTTATCTTTAGTAGCCTCTCTTACCGGGAAATGTCTCCTAGTGTTACCGCTGAGCCATGGTAGCTTGCTACTGCTCTGGAACACTTAGGCTGGCCGGCATGTGTCCTTCTTCGTTCCTGTGTCTGTCCCTTCGGGGAAATGTCACGCATTGAGTACCGGAGTCCTGTTA
>NW_021253443.1:0-393 GCF_002162155.2 Triticum dicoccoides
GGCCCAGGCTCTAATTAAAATTAGGTTAGTTAGTTAGTCACTGACGTGTGGACCCCACACGTCAGGTTTGACCCGAGCCAGCCCAGTTGACCCTGCTGACGTCACTGTGACGTGGGGCTGACGCAATAAGTATTTTCTGGATTTAAAAATAATCAGGAAATTCCAGAAAATAGCTAAAACTTCTAAAAATCATAGAAATTCAACCGTAACTCCAAATTAAATAATTTATATATGAAAAATTATCAGAAAAATTCAAGGAATCCATCTGTACCATTTTCATGCATGTTAGAACAACTTATAGCTGCTGTTTAGCACAAATCAATTAAATGGCATTTGTATAATCACATATGGAGTTTGAATTTGAATCTTGGATTCAAACCAACTTCATTTAAT
>NW_021253444.1:0-829 GCF_002162155.2 Triticum dicoccoides
AAATTTGAATTCAATTTTTTTTATGTTCTATAAATTAGATCTGGACTAAATTCCTTCAGGATCCACCGTCTGGCTTGGTGGTTATGCCGTATACGTGCGTCTCTCTTCCTATAGGTTGCTAGATCGAGTCCCACGATCGTGGTTTATTTTTACAACATATTCTTTTTATCCTAAAAATGAAAAAAAGGACAACTACGACACTCGAACACAAGATCTCAGGTAATTTGACCTGCCACCCCATGCTAACCAATAGGCCACAATGCCTGCATCTTCTCTATAAGCTCCTAGCATATCTAACCTAACTATGAGAGTTTAAATTCAAAAAAATCGAAAAAATTCAAAAAAATTCGCTTGGGGCATACGTTTCTCGTGGGGCGGCGAGAAACGCGGTTACCGGGAGGTAACCGAATTTACCGCCCGGTACCCAAAACCATGGTTGCAATGACTAACATGCCTGGTTAGTTTCTGCAATAGCTCATCTCTTAGTTCTGTAATTTCTTGAATTTGATGGCCCTAAATGTATGTGTATTAGGATTGAAGATGCATGAGTCATCCCTAGAGAATGGAGATGAATGAGGAAGTACTGAGATAGTGAGAGATGAAATTCAAACCTGGTAAGGCAGCACAGATCATTATCTATTTTATTCATAAAATTGTACATATCCGTTTCTGGTCTTTTTTGGTTCCGATTGGTTGGAAATGGTCCTGGTCCAAGAAAGATGTCATGAAGTGGTATACCAAAACAAAGGCTAATGCTTCGATTTAGATTAATGTAGTTTAGAAGGTATTACAAATTAAGTACAAACTATTGACTTCAAACTATCCCTTA
>NW_021253445.1:0-802 GCF_002162155.2 Triticum dicoccoides
TTCAATTGGTATCTTTTGATAGCTTGCTTCAATTGGTATCTTTTGATAGCTTGATTGCTTGTTTCTCTCTTTGTTATGTCTTTATGGCATATCATTCTTTTGCAATCTTTGGGCCTCAATATAGTTTGTTTTCCTCCAAGTATTTACCGTTGGATATGTGTATTGCATTCCACTCTCTTGTGGAGAAATACACAATTTATGGAGGACCACAATTTATATTGGCCTTCTTGGCTTTTCGCCCATTTTGGCAATCGATGCCAATGGGGGAGAAGTTTCAGAGAGTTTTGTGGAGTAGCTTTGGTTTTTGTCTCCTTAGCATTTGCATCTCATTCGCATGCATTATTGGTTGGTGCATTGCATGGTGATGCATAATTCCTTGTATGGACTCTCTTGAAAGTGATTGTCATCAATTACCAAAATGGGGGAGATTGAAAGAACATGAGGTGCCCCCATGTTTGGTTTTGGTAATTAATGACAATCTCTATGGACTAATGGTTGCCTTGAGTTATATTTGAAGGGTTTGTCCATAGGCTTTTCTTGGAGTCCATTTGTTGGTTTCAAGGAGAGTTTGTGATGACTAAGGTGCTATTAAGGAATTATCCAAAGATCGGTCATGTGAGTGTTGAGCTTATTGCAAGCATGTCTTGAAGAAGAAGATTGTGTGATCATTCATGTCTACCTTCAAGACATCATCCAAATGAAGAGAGTTGGAAAGGTTCAACACACAAAGCGCACAAGATGTACCGAGGGATCAAGTGATCCCATGGTATGGTAAGCATTATCCATTACGCTTTGTGTGCTA
>NW_021253446.1:0-3393 GCF_002162155.2 Triticum dicoccoides
CGCGGTCCCCTTATGCCCCAGCCCTAGTCTGCGTGGGTCCAAAGGAGGGCCCTCAGCTTGCTCCGGTTCATATGTTTGAAATCCTCTATTGTGTTTTAAATTATTCCACATGTGCATGTAGATAGTGCTAGTTTGATGCTAAAAAGAATGCAGGCTTGGGTTTTAAACCAACTATTGAGGCCACAAAAACTTAAAAGATATATATGACTGACAAAAACATAGTCAAGTGAGCAATGCAAAAGATTGGGAGGAAAAACCCTTGTAGATACCTCATACAATATGGAACTCTACTCTGAATTACATACACTTAAAATAAACACTAATACCGCTTGACACCTTTATGAAGATATCTCTGAAACGACACACACCTTAGGACTCTAGGCAAGAAATTTGAAGATACTAAAATAAATGCAATTACTTCAATATACACTATCATTTAAATATGGTTGTTAAACTCCAGTTTCTTAAATATAGATAAATAATATATCATTTGTAGCATATTAGCTTAATTTTAGTTCGTATAATTGACAAGTAAATAATTATGTATCTTACTTAACAAAAATATTGTTTTTCTTTTTTTTGTATGGATAAAAAAGTATAGTATAAATTCATTAACGTTAAGTTGTGCCGACATTATCTATTTTTCACAAAACCTCAGAACATTATGCAAGACACCTGAAAATAGTAATTCACACCGTCCCAATTCTATTGATATGCTTTTAGTTACAGCCTCTTTCAATCTGTTGGGAAGGGAAAAGAGGCGAGTTGCTAACTGAAGCCGAGGCCACCAAGGATAAAGATTATCATTCGGAAGAAGCTCGGGTATTTATCAATCGTTCCGTACCACGATTCCTCGCTTATCGATCTTGTTATCCTCGTTGACTGAAGAAATCATTATCTTGGAGGTGCAATCGCGATTTGGATTGGTTAACAATTACAAAGCTATATATGTTCCAGACTGTCTTGTGGCTTGTCTGTCGGACGCTAAGTAGTTTGATGTGGTCAGTTTAGCAAAGAAATAATTAGGGTTTATTTCGAGCTGGCATAGCAATCAGTAGTTGCCAAGAACAAGGGTGTGCCGGGATCAGTAGAATTTATTGACGTCTCCTGTTCCTGTAGGTATAGAATATCAGGTTGCAGACATGAACGTTTTTTGTGCAGAACTATTAATCACACGGATAGAACAATTTATATCTACATACAGTTGCCTTGGACGGAAAAAGCCATTTTTACTCTTAGGTCACATACAGTTACATTTGTAATTCACAAGGAAGCATGAAGAGCTGCAACCTCCTGTGTACGTCACTCTCCTGAAACTGTATTCAACTAACTTATTTGCGCGTGCAACCACAATTCAGAGCCACGGCCATACGTACCAGCTGCAGCTTCACTGGAGAGTCTGTATAGTTCAGGAACAAAATGAAAACCAAAATGCAGAAACAACTATAAAAAGAACAAAAATGAAAAATCATAATCAAAATGCAGAAAAAACTATTAAAGGAAAAACATCCAGTTCAGCAACTTTCTAGAAGGTTCGCACAACCAGTAAAATATGACACGAACCTTCTAGAAGATTCCTGAACCGGAACGAGACACTTTGCGTACATCTAAAAATGGGTGTTTCACTAGCAATTTGACGTAGTTAGCATCATATAGGAAATTCCGCGTGCCATGTACGCTAAAAATGGGTGTTTCACAATACAGCTAAAAATGGGTGTTTCACTACGAATGTACATCTTGGCATGTACGCTTTGCTTCCAAATAGTGATGAGCAATAATGCATGCTCGATCAATACATCGTAATAAGCACGTACGAATCGAGTAGAGTGCTGCATTCGTCCCGTCTTCTAGTCCAACCTTTCGCGTTCTCGGTTGTTCATATATATGTTGCGCTATTCATCACCCTGGGTGAGAAATAGTTATTCTTCACCCCCTCTCTGTTTTGACTTCAATGCGCCGTATTTCTAGGTTTCTTAAATTTTATCTTATTTCATACGTAAAAAGAGAACGTAAGAAAATATATATCCGCCGTAAAAATATTTTGTGTTACGTAAAGTTATGAACGTAAAAACATACATAAAATGCGATATTTCTGGTCTTATAACATTTTTTTTTCATTTTCTTATACCGAATTTTACGTAGAGAATCAATGTGTATGTAACTATTTGTATTCTAAATGTAATTTATTTATGAAGCGATTGTAAGATTACCTCGGGTGAAGAATAACTATTCTGCAACCTGGGTGATGAATAGTGTGTGTGTGTGTGTGTGTGTGTGTGTGTGTGTATGTGGGGTAAGTACCCTAGGTGGTAGGATGGATTTTCCCTATAAATGATAGAAATGAAAGTAGAGGATCAGAAAACCTGCAGGAGCATTGACACACAGCATTTGCCCAAGCAAAATAACAGATTCAAGTACGGAACTATGTATCACAGAGCCACCACGAGAAACTTAACGGAAACAGCAATGAACATAAAAATATCAGCATCATATGTTGTACTGCTATTGCAATCATGGCAATGTTTCATCCATATTATTACTAATTGTTTCGTTTCGCAGATTCCCTCTTATTCTGTATCCATGGCTAACGCCATAACCACCACCGTCCAAATTGAAGCTCGCACTCGAGGAGCACGACGCGGTCTTGGCCGTCCTCTTGGCCTAATGTAGCTTGTTCCGAGCACTTGCTCTGCATGTATAGTTCAATGTCAGATGAAATAAAATACTTTAGGTTTCACAACAATTTCCACTGAAAATAAGTAAACATGCTATTGATATAAACAAACTTTTCGGAAAATAAAAACTTGACAAGATTCCCCACCTGTTATCGCAGCTGCTACAAAGTGACATCTACTCCTACTCGTAGTAGACACTCCAAGTTGCTTGATCCTCCCTAGAGATATAAGCTAATTCTATGATCGACACGCGTAGCCTAATTCTATGATCTGTAATTCAGTCTGGGCTTTTGTAACTTCAGTTCCAGCAAGGTCAAGAATTCTTGTCCTGTCATTTTCCAGTTATGATCAATAAGGTAATATTAAAACTCCTCTAAGAATGAGAAAAGGTACTGCCTATCAGTAGCTCATTCCTAACACTTAATCGAAAAATATATTGCAAAAACACGTATACGCATAGCAAAGACAAAGATTGCTACTTCATAAAAGGAGAACGGCCTTCGCTCGTTTTAATGCAGTCAGGGGCGGAGACAAGGGGGGGCGAGCAGGGGCTAGACCCCTGCCAATCGCTCGCCCCCCTCAACCGTTTTTAGCAGCCCACCTACTGTACATCGCTAATGGGCGCAAATAAGTGCATCATTAGCCCGTGTAAAACTTACGCTGACTATAAAAGACCAAAGCGGCAAAGCCCAATAGCCCATACATATATGTAGGCTTA
>NW_021253447.1:0-393 GCF_002162155.2 Triticum dicoccoides
CAAGACTTACATCAGAACTATCTACATATGCATCGGTATCAACAAAGGGGTGGTGGAGTTTAACTGCAGTAAGCCAGGTTTGACTCAGTGGCTATCCTAAACTATGACTGCAATTAACTCTTTTGAGGTGGCACACACAAGTCCACATATTCACCATATCAATACACCACAATGAATCCACTCCCGTCTCCCTACGAGAACACCATCCATAGCACTCATGCATATCTTGCGCATTTTAGAGTATCCACTTTCACTTTTCTATGAACGATGCAAGGGGTCCAAGTTTCCATATCCGAGGAATCCGGCTATTCGAATAGATAATGATAACCCTGCATGGGTGTACTTCTTCACACATGCTCTCGCCACTTACCACCATGTACACGTCGTGTATCT
>NW_021253448.1:0-415 GCF_002162155.2 Triticum dicoccoides
CATCAAACTCACTTCGAGACCCCAAAATAGTGAGTGTTAGTCCACGAAACGGGCCAGAATCGGCCAAAACTATCAATGTTGATGACCTACACGTAAGCGCACCTTGGAGTTGAACAAGCATGGAAATCATTCGGGACCCCAAAACGGTGAGTAATAGTCCACGAAACGGGTTAGAATCGACAAAAACCGCGAGTCTTGATGACTGACACGTAAACGCACCCCATGGTTTGTTAATCATGGAAATCACTCCGGGACCCCAAAAGAGTGAGTAATAGTCCATGAAACGGGCCAGAATCGGCCGAAACTGTCAATGTTGAGGACCAACACGTAAGCGCACCTTGGGGTTGAACAAGCATGGAAATCACTTCGGGACCCCAAAACGGTGAGTAATACTCCACGAAACGGGTCAGAATCG
>NW_021253449.1:0-1160 GCF_002162155.2 Triticum dicoccoides
TTAACTATGGATCAGGTGATTTGAAGGTCCCTTTTCTTCGGTGCAAATGCGTCAATATGACACGAGGCGGGGTAACGGAAGACCCGCAGTATGGAATGACAACAGTGGATCTCAACAATCTTGCGTATGCAGACGAACCATTCGTCCTAGCCAATGATGTGGCGCAGGTTTTTTATGTGAAAGACATGTCTACCAGGCCGAGAAAAAGAAAAGATAAGGAAGCGAATGGATCATACGACGAGCCAAAATGCCACATAGTTCTTTCAGGAAAAAGAAACATAGTGGGAGTGGATGACAAGACAGACATGTCAGAAGATTATGAAAAGTTTGATGAAATTGCTCCATTCACAGTGAATATTGACCCGAGCATCCAGTTAAATGATGAAGATTTTCCATGGCTACGGCGCAAAGGGACACACGAGAAGAAAAAGTTTCACACCCAAAGATCTGGGATGTGATCGGCTTCACTATCATCACTTTCTTCTGTGTTTCACACCCAGGAGGGAATGTCTGTAATAGTTAGGGTAGTTAATTATGTGTTTTGGCATTTGAAACGCGAAGAAATTTTATGTGCAAACAAATTCTTTTCATGCATTTACTGATTTTTTCCAGCTAAATGACCCTGAAATTGAAAAGCATTTGAAATGAACTCAGAAAAGGTTGAAAGTTGGCATGGTATCATAATTTCATACAAATAGCATGTGCAATAAAGTAGAGAGGGTTACGGCAAAAACTGGATACACTTCGTGTACAAAATGGACAATCTTTTTCGAAGTATCAGGGTTTCCGACGAAAACTGAAATGTTACAAAGGCATTTCATTTTTTAAAATAAACTAAGCATTACTAAATTGAATATAATGATAAAACACACTAATATTAAACATAAGAAAAAAGAATCACTGAAAAAACTTTTTTCAAAGTTAAGTTATTCACAAACTAGTGATTCACACAAATTTCAAATAATTCAAAAAATTTAAACTATTCAAAATTGAAAACTACTGGCACTAACAGAAAGTTTGTAATTTTTTGTACCTAAATCAAAAAATATTCACAAAGAAACTCTAAATACAACAAAAAACAACTCAAAAATAAATAAAACAAAAATAAATAAAGCGAAAAAAATTAAGAAAATAAAAAAGCCCGCCTACTAGGCCAAAGC
>NW_021253450.1:0-1076 GCF_002162155.2 Triticum dicoccoides
CATGACTCCCTGCGGAATGAAGCGGGCACGAAAAGCAGCTTGGAAGTCTGGCCAGGTGATGATTGTTCCAACTGGCAGAGTATGCCTGTGACTGTCCCACCATTGAGCAGTGGGTCCCTTCAAGAAGAAGGAAGCAAAGGTGACATAGCTGGCAGGGGCTACATCAGCAGACTCCATCTCATAGGTGATGTCACGAAGTCAGTCATCAGCATCCAGAGGCTGAGTTGAGCTGCGGTACATAGTTGGGTTGAGACGCATGAAATCCTGCAGAGTCACTTGGGCTGGCTGCTGATTCATATTGGGGCGAGAAACTGAGCCATCATATTCTCCATGAACTGACGGTTCAGCTCGAACTGTTGGATCATACCAGCCATGTACTCAGGCGGTGGTGGGGCATGGCCACCACGACCATGACCACCTGGTCTAACCATCCTGCTAATATATAACAGGGGTAGTTTAGCATTGAGAAATTGCAAGGACAACCATTCATGATGAAATATGCATAATGACAGGAACACGATAGATACCACATAGTAGTTGGCATATCTTACAAAAGAGATCATGCATAGAGTTCGGTACACAGAGTTCAGTACATAGACTAAGAACATCATAGGCGGCACGCAGGCTTGCAGTGAATGCATCTAACACTAACAAGCATGCCTATATCAGTCCCAGGAGGAACTGTGGAGGTAGGTGTAGCCTGAACTGGTAGTGATGTGACGGGAAGTCCTCCACGTGAGTAGCCCGGGGTCCGCGGATACTCTGGTGCGGAACCCGACGCGCAGGTGGCAGAAGAGGACCAAGTGCGGGAGAGTAGCCTCCCACATCTGGCCAGCCGACACCCCGGGGCATCACGGTCCTGGCAGGGTAGATCACAGAACGCGACAAATCACCAGATCGGACAGAGGGGTGCAACAGCGTCAGAGCACGGTACAGGTGCTGACAAGTGGTGTACAACTTGTGGCGAAGAGCTCGGTTAGCTCTATCCATCCCATCAGCATGCAAAACCAGGTTCTGATGGTAGAAGGGTTCTCGGGTGACAATGGAGTAGGCAGCAGTGTAGTACCCCTCTGCAC
>NW_021253451.1:0-1198 GCF_002162155.2 Triticum dicoccoides
TTAAAATTATTAACAAGATCATGATAATGCTGACAAGGACTTCGGTAATGCTAATAAGGACTTCTCGACACACACATGTACTTTTTATTGTGGGGAAACTCCAACAAGGACTTCCGATAATGCCCATCAGTTCGACATGGAACATTTGTCACGAGCAACCATTAGTCTGCAAATATTTCATTTATAGCAACATACTCAACTGACACATACATTTTGACATAATTGGCAAGTAAACATTCAAAATATGCTTACAGGGCTAAATGGGAACAAGATAACATTAACGAACATGCACTGGACCTGTAGAAAGACTTGCATCATGTGTCAAGTTTGAAAGGCTAAAAGTGCTCGATCACATACCAGGCCCATCTACTCAAGAAACAAGAAACAAGAACACATGGTGTCAACACGCAAGCAACCACCATTTTTGTTTGAGATTCGATACTATTTAATAAATGGCTGTGTGCGTCGCTTGATATAGATGCTGGGGTTAATCCTCCTTTTCAAAAAAATCAACCATTTTTGTTAAACTTAATTATTTTCAATCAGTCTCCACATACACGAACTAGAGATAAACACAGGATAAACAAAAGCTGCCGAACACAACAAATTATCGAAAAATCAGTTTACAATGATTTAAAAACATCTTGATGAGTCCGGGCAACAGTCCATGCTGGAAGCTCCCAGATCAAAAACAATTACGAATATAGTTTTATTTAATTGTTTCTTAGCTCGGTTGTTTCAGCAGACGCTTATACTTGAATGACAGGACAGCAGCAGTTATTGTTGTCATTGCAGAATGCCTTGGGGGCCGGCCGCTTGCCTACGCTGCTGCAAAACTTCTTGCACTTGTCGTCGGTACAGTTTGGGAAAGAGATGGAGTAGCATGGCGCCGGCAAGGGAAACGCAGCAGTCTCATCTTCCTGCAAGTCCGCATACATAAAAATATAAGAAAATGTGGTTTTCAAGTATAATCAGGAAAATGCCCTTAATCTTCTACTCTTTGCAAATTGAATGATAAAATTCACTTATCAACCTCTTTGTGGGCGTCGCATGAGGAGAGAAGAAGGGTGGTAACCATGACCACCATGACGGTGGCCACGAAACACAGGACGCTCATGCCCTTCTTCAGCATCGCCATGGTGTACAGTACAAGAGGGCAGGAGTCTACTTACGCTCACCCTACATACAATTTCTTCCT
>NW_021253452.1:0-1053 GCF_002162155.2 Triticum dicoccoides
CGTACTGCCAACGATTCTGCACAGGGCCCCCCAACAATACCTCGTTCGGGAGGTGGAAAATGAGATGTGTCATCGGAGTAAAGAAGCCTGGCGGGAAGATCTTCTCTAGCTTGCATATCAACTCCGGCGCCTTCTTATGCATTTCTTTTATCTTCTCAGGACATACTTCTTTAGCACAAAGCGTGCGGAAGAAATGGCTTAACTCCGCAAGCACACGCCAGACACGCTCGGGAACATAGCCCCGAACCATCACCGGCATAATCCGCTCAATCCATACATGATAGTCATGACTCTTGAGCCCGGTCACTCTGCCCGTTGAAAGATTGACCCCCTTACTTATATTCGACGCATAACCATCAGTGAACTTCACGACGTGTTTCAGCCACTTGAATACCTCCATCTTATGATCCTTTTTAAGTACGAAGTCAGCATCTGGCTTGAACCAAGATTTTCGACTACCTGTGGGAGGCTGCATGTGTAGACGTGGTCTATCACAAATATTCTGTTGATCAACTCTAGCATTAACATTATCCTTTGTCTTATCAGGAATGTTGAGGATCGTGCGGAAAAGGGACTCTGCGATATTCTTTTCGGTGTGCATCACGTCTATGTTGTATGGAAGTTTGAGGTCCTTAAAATAGGGAAGCTGCGTGAAGGGGGTAATGTGAGTCCAGTTGTGCGTCTCACCATATCCTTCAAAAAATTTCCCTTTACCTTTTCCTTTTCCTTTGCCCTCGCCCTCGTCTTCGCCTGTGGCTTTGCCTTTGCCTTTGCCTTTGCCTTTCCCTTCACCGGCAGGCTTAAGAGCTTTCAGCTGAGCAAGCACATCCGCACCAGAAAACGTTGGAATCTCGTTTACTTCATGGACAACTTTGCCTTTTGTGAAGTTCTTCTTGTCTTCCCTATCAGGATGGTCTGGAGGGAGGAACTGTCGATGCAGGTCAAATGCAACATACTTGCCACCCTTCTTCAGCCAAATGAAAATCAAGGCCTGCATGCACACTGGGCAAGGCATCTTTCCACTTGTACACCATCCGCAGAACAAGGCATAAC
>NW_021253453.1:0-660 GCF_002162155.2 Triticum dicoccoides
GTGTTGATACCGACACATAAACGCACCCGAGGGTTCGTTACTCGTGGAAATCAATCCGGGACCCCAAAACAGTGAGTAATAGTCCATGAAACAAGCCAGAATCGGCCGAAACTGTGAGTGTTGATGACCGACACGTAAGCGCACCTTGGGGTTCAACAAGAATGGAAATCATTTTGGGACCCCAAAACGGTGAGTAATAGTCCATGAAACGGGTCAGAATCGGCCAAAACTGCGAGTGTAGAAGACCGACACATAAACGCACCACAGGGTTCATTACTCGAGGACATCACTCCGGGACCCCAAAATAGTGAGTAATAGTCCATGAAACGGGGCAGAATCGGCCAAAACTATGAGTGTTGATGACCGACACGTAAGCGCACCTTGGGGTTCAACAAGATGTGAAATCACTTTGGGACCCCAAAACGGTGAGTAATAGTCCACGAAACGGGTTAGAATCGGCCAAAACTACGAGTGTTGATGACCGACACGTAAACCTACCCCAGGGTTTGTTACTCGTGGAAATCACTCCGACACCCCAAAATAGTGAGTAATAGTCCATGAAACGGGCCAGAATCGGCCAAAACTGTGAGTGTTGATGACCGACACGTAAGCGCACCTTGGGGTCCAACAAGAATGGAAATCACTTTGGGATCCCAAAAC
>NW_021253454.1:0-937 GCF_002162155.2 Triticum dicoccoides
ATAAACAGATTTGAAGAGGCCATGGAGAAGATAGATGGCATGGAGAAGACGTTTGAAACAAAGCTCAATAACAAGTTTGCTGAATTGCTTTCACGTTTTCCACCACCACCACCGGCTGCTCCTGCCGCACCTCTGCAACAACAGCAACAACACCGACTACCTCCATGTCAGGAAACAGCCCTCCGCCGAGCGAGCCGTGTCCCCCTTCAGTCGGGCCAAACTGCTGGTGCTGCTGTTGATACTTCTGTGGCTCCTACTGCTGATGTGGAGGAGGATGATTATGTGAGAGATTATGAGGATGAGGTTGATCAAAATCAGAACTACGTGCCACCACCAGCACAGCAACCACCAGGTCGTCCACATGCAAATAATGGCAATGGTAGGGCTCACCCTCAGGTACGAGATCATGACCATCTCCCTAAACTAAAATTGAATATACCACCATTTGAGGGTAGATATGTTCCTGATATATATCTTACTTGGGAGTTCGAAACTGAACAACGATTTACATGTTTACAATATCCCGAGGAGAGACGTGTTCCTGCTGCTGTTTGTGCATTCACTAGTTTTGCATGTGTTTGGTGGTCTGAGCATTGTAGATTATTTCCTATTCCGGCTACTTGGGCTGCTTTGAAAACTGCTATGCGTACTCGTTGGGTTCCACCATATTATCAACGTGAATTACTTCAAAAATTGCAGCGCTTAAGACAGGGAAAAAATTCTGTAGAAGAATATTATCAGGAATTACAAACTGGCATGATTAGATGTGGTATTGTTGAGGAGAATGAAGCTATGCTTGCATGTTTTATGGGAGAATTAAATAGAGATATTCAGACGATTCTAGAGTATAAGGAGTATACTAATATCAGTCGTTTATTCCATCTTGCTTGTAAAGCTGAACGTGAAGTGCAGGATCGACAGGCATTGGCGCGGACTA
>NW_021253455.1:0-978 GCF_002162155.2 Triticum dicoccoides
CTCGAAGGCATGGAGCTTTCGCTTGGCAATTCACCCGTGGGACCACGAGGCCGCCAGAAGAAGCGTTTATAGGAAATTAAACTACGCAAGGTACCGATCTGTTATTATTATTTTTCGTGGACAAGCCATCGATGTATTTAGCCAGGTCATGCAAGAGAGTCGATCGACACGTACAAACATGCACAACAACAAAATTATTATTCGTTTTCCTCCTGTCCCTGGCGGCTGGAACCCTAGCCGCCGCCAGGAGACCCAATCTTTCAGCGCCGTCCTCCGACGGCTCTCCTTCGCCGGCGACCTCGGTCGTCGGTGGTGAGGGGGGTCGCCGGATCCACGCGTGTGGATCGTTTTTACTCCCTCATAGTTTAGATTTTAGGCTGTTCATCGTCTTTGTTTCGGCGGCGACGATGACAGCGCTGAATAAAGATTCTTAAGATCCTTCCTTGACAAGGCCATTGGTCCTATGGTTGGGGATGCATTTGTAAACCAGTCTGTTCAAGCAAGGATGGCGTGGCGGCGGCGGCATCCTCGTGGTGGACCTGTGTCCTCGGACTCCGCCGTTGCGCCGGCGTTTGCTCCAGCATCGGCGCGGAGCTTGGGAGGTAGTCCAGGAGCGGATGCAGATTGTGGTCTGCATCGACCACATCTGGAAGACGGAACATGTGCTGGGTTCGTGGTTCGTGGATGGCAGGTATGGTTTCCTTCCGCAACATCTTAGTCGCGGTGGGGTGCCAGATCTGGAGTTCGATGGCGTGTCCGGGGTGTTGCCCCGGTCTGATTCGTTCAACGGTAAGGGCTTCACTTTTGGTGAGCCACCTTGGAGGTCCGCAAAGCTGTATATCAGCGATGGAGCCGCGTCGAGCTCGGGTGAGGAGGTGATCCATCATTCTTTTTTTCGGTGGCTGCTGTCGTGGTGCCGGAGGCAGGTGATGGGCGTTGGTGTCAAGTTCAGAGATGTTCTGCTATCTTTTCAGTTTT
>NW_021253456.1:0-396 GCF_002162155.2 Triticum dicoccoides
GGAAAGGTAAAAGTGCGTATAACCCATGGACTCAACATTAGTCAAAAGAACTCATATACTTATTGCAAAAATTTAGAAGCCATCAAAAATCAAGTACTACGCGCAATGCTCCTAGGGGGATAGATTGGTAGGAAAAGACCATCGCTCGTCCCCGACCGCCACTCATAAGGATGCACAAGCCAGGTACACTTCATTTTTCAAATTTGTTACACAACTTTAACCATACGTGCATGCTACGGGACTTGCAAACTTCAACACAAGTATTTCTCAAATTCACAATTATCAACTAGCACAACTTTGATATTATTACCTCCATATCTCAAAACAATTATGAAGCATTAAATTTATCTTAGTATTCAATTCACTCAAAAGAAAGTTTCACATATCTTGAATACC
>NW_021253457.1:0-1113 GCF_002162155.2 Triticum dicoccoides
AAGCGGTTCAACATGAGTGATCGAGGCGAAGAAAGGGTTCTTACCACTCTCACATGGTATAAGGCTAAGCGAGACTTAGAGTCCTTCGACATCTGATGAGCGAAGCAAGATGAGTAGGAATCCGTATGCCTCGGTAATCGGGTCCATCATGTATGCCATGATATGTACAAGGCCTGATGTTGCTTTTGCAATAAGCCTAACAAGTAGATACCAGGCCAACCTAGGTGAGAGTCACTAGGCAGCGGTAAAGACTATTTTAAAGTACCTGAAAAGGACTAAAGAGATGTTCCTACTTTATGGAGGTGAGGAAGAGCTCGTCGTAAGGGGTTAAGCCGATGCTAGTTTCCAAACCGACAAAGATGATTATCAATCACAGTCCGGATTCGTGTATGTCCTGAACGGAGGGGCAGTGCACCGGATGAGCTCCAAGCAGGATACGGTGGCCGATTCTACCACAGAAGCCGAATACATTGCGGCTTGTGAAGCTGCAAAGGAAGTTGTTTGGATCCGGCATTTTCTGGATGATCTTGGTATTTTCCCAGCCTTCATGAAACAGTTGGACCTTTATTGTGATAATTCTGGTGCCATCGCACAAGCCAAGGAGCCGAGGAATGACCACAAGGTCAGACACATAGATAAAAAATGTCACCTGATACGAAAGATCGTAACGAATGGTGATGTAGAGTTATGCAAGACTCAAACGGATGCAAATGTTGCAGATCCATTGACTAAGCCTCTTCCACAACCCAAGCACGAGGGGCACGTTAGAGCTATGGGCATTCGATGTCTATTTCATTGACTCTAGTGCAAGTGGGAGACTGTTGGAGATATGCCCTAGAGGCAATCATGTATGATGATATTTCCTATGTGTTTATCAATAAAGATAGTCCTTGGACATTATCAATCATGTATATCAACAAGTACATGTCGGGGGAGCTGATCCACGAACACCTATGGGACCGGCGGACCGAGCCCCTTTCGGTTCGGCGGGGGGCGGAGATCCCACGAAGAGCAGATCGAGGCGAAGCACACGAGCAGTTTACCCAGCTTCGGAGCTCTCCGGAGAGATAATACTCCTACTGCTGCTTGTCTGATTGTATTGTGTTCTTGCTC
>NW_021253458.1:0-557 GCF_002162155.2 Triticum dicoccoides
CCACAACACTTCCAGACTTGTGAGAGGCCGCCTACGGAAGACTTGGCGGCATGCTAGCCCCCGGAGGCCGCCGGCCACAGCAGTAGACGCGCGAAGGGCAATCCGCGTAGAGGAAATTTTTCGGATACTTCTCCATCACCAAAAATTATGAAAAAAATACCATCGTTCCTATAGCACGTGTGCCCACGTCGTGCAAAAAAAAAACTCATGATTTTATCGTGCTCCGAGTATTTACTAATATTGACGCCGCATCGTTATTGCAGAACGTCTACTACCGTGTCATCGCCGTCCGTGAGGGGGGGGGCACGCCCCGGAGACGCGTCCCAACTCTTCGGACATGCCCCCACACCACCCCGCCTGTATGAGTGCCCAGTGCGACGCTCCGGTGGCGTTGCTACCCCCCAGTGCACCCGTCCCGCCTAACCCTGTAGCGTTTGACCACGGGATCTAGCCCTTTGACTTTGCACGGACGGGCTTTGACCAGTGGACCTCCCCACCCGGTTGTGTTAAGTCAGCCCATAGGAACACTTTGGAGCAACATCCGGGCCAGACCCACA
>NW_021253459.1:0-1139 GCF_002162155.2 Triticum dicoccoides
ATAAACCTGGACTAGAGACTTGAGTGTTTAGGCAGGCCGTGGCCGACACCCACGTTGGGCTTCCGCTTGAAGGTTGCCGAGTACATGTCGTGTAAACGGCGGTAAGTGGTGAGAGCGTGTGTGAAGAAGTACACCCCTGCAGGGTTAACATCATCTATTCGAATAGCCGTGTCCGCGGAAAAGGACTTCTGGGTTGCTTATATCAGTTCATAGACAAGTGAAAGTGGATACTCTAAAATACGCAAGATAAGCGTGAGTGCTATGAATGGCGTTCTCGTAGGGAGACGGGAGCGGATCCATAGTGGTGTATTGATATGGTGAATATGTGGACTCGTGTGCGTCACCTCAAAAGAGTTACTCGCAGTCGTAGTTCAGGATAGCCACCGAGTCAAAGCTGGCTTGCTGCAGTTAAACCCCACCATCCCCTTTGTTGATAATGATGCATATGTAGATAGTTCTGATGTAAGTCTTGCTGGGTACATTTGTACTCACGTTTGCCTATTTATGTTTTTGCAGAGAGACTTCGGTCTCGCTAGTAGTTTCGCGTGGACTTCGACGTTTAGCTTGATACCTCAGCTACGATCTTGTGCCCTCGGCAGGATCTGGTAGATAGTCAGGCTTCTCAGCCTTTTTCATTTATAGATGTCTGTACTCAGACATGATAGCTTCCGCTTGTGCTTTGTTTTGTATGCTCTGACTGTTGGGTCATGAGACCCCTGTTTGTAATATCTCGCTCCTCGGAGCCTATTGAATAAGTACTTGTGTCGTAGAGTCATGTTGTGATGCTTCGTTGTATTTGCACATATCGAGCATATTGTGTGTATGCTACTGAAATGCTTGGTATGTGTGGGATCTGACCATCTAGTTGTTTATCTTTAGTAGCCTCTCTTACCGGGAAATGTCTCCTAGTGTTTCCACCGAGCCATGGTAGCTCGCTACTGCTCTGGAACACTTAGGCTGGCCGGCATGTGTCCTTCTTCGTTCCTGTGTCTGTCCCTTCGGGGAAATGTCACGCTTTGAGTACCGGAGTCCTGTTAGCCCGCTACAGCCCGGTTTACCGGAGTCCTGCTAGCCCAGTGCTACAGCCCGGACCCACTTGCTGATGACCGACACGTTCGAAGCTGGGTCATGGATGCCTG
>NW_021253460.1:0-1629 GCF_002162155.2 Triticum dicoccoides
TAGCAACTTGATCCGAAGTACCTTGATCATCATCATTAATTTCCTCTCCAGTCGGTGTAGGCACCACAGGAACATCTTCCTGAGCTGCACTACTGTCCGGTTCAAGAGGTAGTACTTCATCGAGTTCTACTTTCCTCCCAATTACTTCTTTCGAGAGAAACTCTTTCTCCAGAAAGGACCCGTTCTTGGCAAAAAAGATCTTGCCTCCGGATCTACGGTAGAAGGTATACCCAATGGTTTCCTTAGGGTATCCTATGAAGACGCATTTTTCCGACTTGGGTTCGAGCTTTTCAGGTTGAAGTTTGTTGGCATAAGCATCGCATCCCCAAACTTTTAGAAACAACAACTTAGGTTTCTTCCCAAACCATAATTCATACGGTGTCGTCTCAACGGATTTAGACGGTTCCCTATTTAAAGTGAATGTAGCTGTCTCTAAAGCGTATCCCCAAAATGATAGCGGTAAATCGGTAAGAGACATCATAGACCACACCATATCCAATAAAGTGTGATTACGATGTTCAGACACACCGTTACGCTGAGGTGTTCCAGGCGGCGTGAGTTGTGAAACGATTCCACATTTCCTTAAGTGCGTACCAAATTCGTGACTTAAATATTCTCCTCCACGATCCGATCGTAAGAACTTTATTTTTCGGTCACGTTGATTCTCTACCTCATTCTGAAATTCCTTGAACTTTTCAAAGGTCTCAGACTTGTGTTTCATCAAGTAGACATACCCATATCTACTTAAGTCATCCATGAGAGTGAGAACATAACGATAGCCACCACGATCCTCAACGCTCATTGGACCGCACACATCAGTATGTATAATTTCCAATAAGTTGGTTGCTCGCTCCATTGTTCCGGAGAACGGAGTCTTGGCCATTTTACCCATGAGGCATGGTTCGCACGTGTCAAATGATTCGAAATCAAGAGACTCCAAAATTCCATCTGTATGGAGCTTCCTCATGCGTTTGACACCAATGTGCCCAAGGCGGCAGTGCCACAGATATGTGGGACTATCATTATCAATCTTACATCTTTTGGTATTCACACTATGAATAGTTGGAAATATGCCCTAGAGGCAATAATAAAAGGATTATTATTATATTTCTTTGTTCATGATAGTTGTCTTTTATTCATGCTATAATTGTATTATCCGGAAATCGGAATACACGTGTGAATACTTAGACCACAACATATCCCTAGTGAGCCTCTAGTTGACTAGCTCGTTGATCAACAGATAGTCATGGTTTCCTGACTATGGACATTGGATGTCATTGATAACGGGATCACATCATTAGGAGAATGATGTGATGGACAAGACCAAATCCTAAGCATAGCACAAGATCATGTAGTTCGTTTTGCTAGAGCTTTTCCAATGTCAAGTATCTCTTCCTTAGACCATGAGATCGTGTAACTCCCGGATACCGTAGGAGTGCTTTGGGTGTACCAAACGTCACAACGTAACTGGGTGACTATAAAGGTATGCTACGGGTATCTCCGAAAGTGTCTGTTGGGTTGACATGGATCGAGACTGGGATTTGTCACTCCGTATTACGGAGAGGTATCACTGGGCCCACTCGGTAGTGCATCATCATAATGAGCTCAAAGTGACCAAGTGTCTGGTCA
>NW_021253461.1:0-1026 GCF_002162155.2 Triticum dicoccoides
GGGGTGGAGTTTGAAAATGTGACCTTTAGTACCGGTTCGTGCCATGAACCGGTACTAATACCTCAAACCCCATTAGTACCGGTTGGTGGCTCGAACCGGGACTAATGGGCATCGCATCCTTTAGTCCCGGTTCATGGCACCAACCGGGACTAAAAGGTCCAGACGAACCGGGACAAATGGCCCACGTGGCCCCTGGGCGCACGAACCGGGACTAATGCCCCCATTAGTCCCGGTTCTAGACTGAACCGGGACTAATGGGCTAACCCGGGGTGGACCAAAGCCCTCTTTTCTACTAGTGTTGGGAGATACTTTGTACAATCTTTGTTATTTTGGCAAGTATAGGTTGTTTATGGTTCACATTTACATTTTGTAAGTTGTGATCTTATTTTTTACATGAAGTTGTGATTGTTTCCACAATTGGTGAATGCCTTCATTACCTCGCTTATATTGTTCACTTCCTAGGACGGATGATAAGAAAACTCATGATAATTCGTGCGTTGCACGTGCACGCTTACTAGTGTCATACAGCAGGCCAACACTCGCTCGTGTCGAATGTGGGTCCTAGTGCCAAGAAATCAGCTTAGGTAAATTTTTATTAGGGGCCCAAGATACACCTCACTAGTTTAGAAAAGAATGACAAATGTTTAAAGAAACATCCAGATTGCACACATACATGTACTTGATGATCCAAGTTCTATTTCCTTTGAATGTAATTATTTTTGAATATTTACTACAAGAAAACAACCCAATTGTCATCCATTCATTAAAAGACCAATATTAAAAAGTGAGAGAGAAACAAGCCTACTTTCAGCTTAGAAATCCTTCCCTTGAAAAAGAAATCCTTAACAGATCTAATCTATCTATGTTTCTTTATAGATTTCTTCTTTTTAGGGGTTTTAGTTCCGGTTTGCAGCTGCCTGTTCAATGGGTTTTCTTTTCATTCCTTCTCATTTTTATATTTATTCAAATATATTTATTTTCTTTATTTAATTAGTTTTCATTGATCTTTCTAAAATTAAATGTTTT
>NW_021253462.1:0-834 GCF_002162155.2 Triticum dicoccoides
TTTGTGACACCCACCACCACCACTTGTTCGTAGTCTGTAGGATCATATTCTTGTGTGTTTCTATTGCTGCTAACCATGCCAGGATCACAAGCTGACGAGATTGACTGGGAGAATTTATCGAACAAGGAGCTTCATGATAAGTTTCAGCAAATGATGACTGAACAGGTGCAAGATGTGCTGAACAATTTTGAAGAGGCCATGGAGAAGATCACTGGCCTTGAGAAGACGTTCGAAACAAAGCTCGATAACAAGTTTAATGAATTGCTCGCGCGTCTTCCACCACCACCACCCGCTGCACCTAACGCACCTCTCCAACAACAACAACGACTACCTCCACGTCGCAAAACAGACCTCCGCCGAGCAAGCCGTGTTCCTCTTGCGTTTGGCTCAACTGTTGGTGCTGCTGATAGAGGCGAGGGTCCCGATCTTTCGATGAGATGATAACTATCGATTTGGTGGAGACGACTTTGACGATCCGACTACAAACGTGCACGACGTTGCGCCTTAGCAATCGCTAAACCAATCTCCTGAGGTTACTGACGATGCTGGAAGCACGGTCAGCCTGACCACGAAGGTCTATTCCTGCAAGCAATCGAAGAACGAGCAAGAATATGATAAAGCAATCTGAATATTGCAAATATATATGAAGTATTGATAATGGTGGGGATCCGGAAGCGGTCTTGGTCTGGTCGTTGGACACAAACGAAGTACACGAAGTTGCAATGGCTAACTTTTAACTAAACAAATCCCAAGGAAAAGCTACTAGATGGATCTACTTATATAGGAGCAAGGGGTGGCGGCCAAGGAGGTGGGAGGACGTCCCAAGGCAGCCTA
>NW_021253463.1:0-1463 GCF_002162155.2 Triticum dicoccoides
TGGCAAATGGATGTCAAAATTGCATTCCTTAATGGATTTCTGGAAGAAGAGTTGTATATGATGCAACCAAAAGGTTTTGTCGATCCGAAAGGTGCTAACAAAGTGTGCAAGCTCCAGCGATCCATTTATGGACTGGTGGAAGCCTCTCAGAGTTGGAATATACGCTTTGATGAGTTGATCAAAGCATATGGTTTTATACAGACTTTTGGAGAAGCCTATATTTACAGGAAAGTGAGTGGGAGCTCTGTAGCATTTCTAATCTTATATGTAGATGACATATTGTTGATTTGAAATGATATAGATATTCTGGATAACATAAAAGGGATATTGAATAAGAGGTTTTCAATGAAAGACCTTGGTGAAGCTGCTTACATATTGGGCATCAAGATCTATAGAGATAGATCAAGACGCGTAATTGGACTTTCACAAAGCACATACCTTGCTTGGTAAAATTTTGAATAAGTTCAAAATGGATCAGTCAAAGAAAGGGCTCTTGCCTGTATTACAAGGTGTAAAGTTGAGTAAGACTCAAAGCCCGACCACGGCAGAAAATAGAAAGAGAATTAAAGTCATTACCTATGCCACAGTCATAGGTTCTATATAGTATCCTGTGCTATGTACCAGACCTATTGTGTACCCTGCCCTAAGTTTGGCAAGGGAGTACAATTTTGATCTAGGAGTAGATCACTGGACAACAGTCAAGATTATCCTTAGTGAGGACTAAGGAAATATTTCTCGGTTATGGAGGTGATAAAGAGTTCGTCGTAAAGAGTTACGTCGATGCAAACTTTTACACCAATCCAGATGACTCTAAGTCTCAATCTGGATACATATTGAAAGTGGGAGCAATTAGCTAGAGTAGCTCCGTACAGAGCATTGTAGACATAGAATATTTGCAAAAGACATACGGCTCTGAATGTGACAGACCCGTTGACTAAACTTCTCTCACAAGCAAAACACGATCATACCTTAGTACTCTTTGGGTGTTAATCACATAGCGATGTGAACTAGATTATTGACTCTAGTAAACCCTTTGGGTGTTGGTCACATGACGATGTGAACTATGGGTATTAATGATATACATATATGAATATTGGTGTTAAATCACATGATGATGTGAACAAGATTATTGACTCTAGTGCAAGTGGGAGACTGAAGGAAATATGCCCTAGAGGCAATAATAAAGTTAATATTTATTTCCTTATTTCATGATAAATGTTTATTATTCATGATAGAATTGTATTAACCAGAAACTAAGTAGATGTGTGAATACATAGACAAACATAGTGTCACTAGTATGCCTCTACTTGACTAGCTCGTTAATCAAAGATGGTTAAGTTTCCTAAGCATAGACATGAGTTGTTATTTGATTAACGGGATCACATCATTAGGAGAATGATGTGATTGACTTGACCCATTCCGTTAGCTTAGCACTTGATCGTTTAGTATGTTGCTATTGCTTT
>NW_021253464.1:0-2088 GCF_002162155.2 Triticum dicoccoides
TGGGACCAACAGGCGGTGATGACCCACTTCGCCAACATGTAGATGTAGCAGCTGCACGGCGGCAGCGACTGGTTGATGGACACCAGGGCCACGTCCCATGTCGCCGGCTCGTCAGGTAACCTCACAACGGCCTCCTTCTCTTCAACGCATTTTCCTTGAAGCATTACCGTTGGGAACGGTTCCAAGCTCCCTATAGTCACTACTGGTTCCGCCACCCTACCCCCCTTCCAACTAACTGAAATTCTTGTTTCCCTTAACATCATTCAGAACCTTATTCCCGTATGCCGATTTACTCGTGCTAATTGGTGTATTGTGGCTTTTGACCCTATTGGTTTCTCTGTGAAGGACATGGCAACGGGGAAAACCTCATGAGGTCCAGTAGCACCGGCGACCTCTACCTCTTTCTACCGAATATGGCGACCCCCTAGCGCTCACCGTTTCAATCATCAGCGATCTATGACACTTTGGGATTGGACACCCTAGTCGTGCCTCTCTTTCCTTTTTAGCAAACAATTTATTAGGTTTATGTAATAAATTGCAAGGTTCTCATGTTTGTGGGGCATGTATGATTGGAAAACAACCACGATTATTGTTTCCTAACTATACTTCTTTTACAATGGCTCCTTCTCAAATTTTCCATTGCGACTTATGGACCTCACACGTTTGTATTTGTTGGGTTTTTAGTATTATTTTGCCGTGATTGACGATTTTACACATTATTCTTGGGTGTTCCCTTTACGCCAAAAATCCGACACCGCGTCTACCCTCTTGCGTTTCTTCTCTTACTTCCATATGCAATATAACACCCATGTTAAATGTGTGCAGTGTGACAACGGAGGCAAATTTCTCTCCTACTTCCTTCACGACCACTTCTCTCGCCACGGTGTCACCTTCCGCCTCTCTTGCCCCTACACCACTGCCAAAATGGCAAAGCTGAGCGCCTCTTGCGCACCACGAACGATGTCCTTCACACCTTACTTATAGATGCTCACATGCCGCCCAAATTCTGGGTTGAGGCTCTCCACACAGCAAATCACCTCATCAGCCAGCGTCCATTATCTTCCATCAACAAGAACACAGCCTACCACCTTCTTCACAGGCACCATCCCACGAACGATCACTTGTGTGTTTTCGGATGCCTTTGTTACCCAAATCTCTCCCACCTCGCACCACATAAATTGGTACCACGATCCACCCTATGCGTCCTGTTGGGCTACCGCCTCGAGCACAAAGGGATAAAGATGCATGGACCTAGGCACTCGTCATGTATTCCTTTCTTGTCACGTTATTTTTAATGAGCACAAGTTACCCGTTGCTGATTTTCCCGCACAATAGCCCACACGAGATGCCTCCACACCAGACCCCGCCCCGATCCTCGCACACCCTATCCCGCCTACATCGTTCCTACCATTCCAGCCTTCCCAGGGATCCCCGCCCATGCACTCCACCACTCACCCGTGCTGCCTCGTGCTCAGGCTCCGCGCGCCACATGCCTCCTAGCAATCCCGCATCACCACCTGGACCCCCCACGCCCACTTCCCCACACACAGCCCGCCCACCGCAATTGCAACCAGGCATTTCATGCAAATCCCTCACCTAGCTTCGCGAGTCACCTTCCCACCCGCACAGGCTGCCTCCTCGGCTGTAGCACCCGCCTCGCCCGCTCATTCTTCTGCCTCACCACCTCAGCATCGGCTCCCGCCTCGCACATTTGCAGTAGACCCACCCCAGAACCTACACAACATGCACACCAGAGGGAAATCTGATTTCTCTTTGCCCAAACAACACCTTAGTCTCTTTGTTTCCTCTTCGGTCAGCGCAATACCCTCCTCCTACCATAGTGCACTCAAGGATCTGAATTGGGCAAGTGCTATGCTTGAGGAATATAATGCATTGTTGCGGAATGACACTTGTTCGTTGGTTTCCCATCCTGCAGATGCGAACATGGTGAGCCGCAAGTGGATTTTCAGCACAAGTTCATCCCGGATAACACATTGGCTCGCTACAAGGCATTATGGGTGCTACGCGGCTTCAACCAGCAGATCGGCGAGGACTACGGTGAGACGTTCAGTCCCGTCATAAAACCGG
>NW_021253465.1:0-1309 GCF_002162155.2 Triticum dicoccoides
CCTAGCTAAGCCTGGCCTATCAGGTCTGCCGAGGAAAAAAGCGTTCACTGGCCTAGCTAACCAGTGAAGGAAGTCTTTTTTTCTCTTCTCTTTTATTCCATGCCGCTAAGATAGTTGATCATATATTATTTTTATTCCTTGTGCTAAGATTGTTGATCATCAATTTTTCTTTTCTTTTCTTTTCTTTTTCCTTCATTGTACCACGTATCATTAATAGCAGCTACTATTTAAATTCTCATTCCCTTCCGCTAAGACGGTAGGCAACATTTAAGACGGTCTCAACTATTACGTACAATCCATATTCTTTTATTCCTTACGCTAAGATCGTTGATCATAAAAAAGAAATTTGGTTTTCCTTCATCGTACCATGGATTATTAATAGCAACTACCAATGATTAACTAAGATCCAGTTTCGTTTCCCTCTTGCGTGTAGGGGTGGGTACTTTCAACCCAAAAACTGAAAACCGAAACCGAACCATTTTAAATTTGCATTCCCTTCCTCTAAGATGCCAAGAAAATTTTAAGATGGTCTCAACTATTATGGACAGTCCACATCTTTTTATTCTTTGCCCTGAGATCGTTGATCATAAAAAGTATATTCTTTTTTCCTTCATCGTACAACAAACTATTAATAGAAACTACAACTTATATTCTCATTTCCTTCCGCTAAGACTCTAGGCAAATTTTAAGATGGCTCCAGGGCCTATGGGATCGTAAAAGGAGATCAAGGTGGAGGCGAACCTCCAAGTGCAGGGCCTATGGGATGCGGTGGCTCTGGCGCACGCCGCAGCGGTCGATGCAAAGAAGAGCAAGACGGCAAGGGTTTACCTGCTCGGGGCGCTCGCCGAGGACATCTTGCTGCAAGTTTCGTCAAAGAAGATGGCAGCGGAGCTAAGGATTAGCCTTAAGACACGGTTCGTCAGCGTGGATCGGGTCAGGGCGGCGCAGCTGGGCACTCTTCGCGGCGAGTTCGAGCGAGTGTGCATGGCGGACGAAGAGACGTCGGACGCGTTCCCGGGAAGATCGGTAGCATGGTAGCACACTACGCGGGGCTAGGGTCGACGCTGGATGATCCATCGACAGTGAAGAAGCTCCTGAACTCGGTCCCAGACCACCTGTAATCGTTGTCGCCAGACTGGAGCAGTTCTGCAATGTCAACACGTTGCTATTCGAGGAGGTACTGGGTCAGCTGAAAGCTTTCGATGAGAGGTCGCGGCGACATGCGTAGGCCGGTGGTGAGCGGGCGGGCGAGCAGTTGAGTAGGCGGCACTGCGGCGGCTTTGACTATGAAGACACTGGCAGCAGCACA
>NW_021253466.1:0-702 GCF_002162155.2 Triticum dicoccoides
TTCCCGATAAAAAGAAGAAGAAGAAGAAGAAAAGAGTAGAAGAAGAAAAAAGATAAGAAGAAGAAGCAGAAAAAGAGGAGAAGAAGAAAATATTTCTATTTTTTATTCTTCTCCTCTATTCCTTCTTCTTCTCCTTTTTTTCTTCCACTTCCTCTTCTTATTTTTTTCTCCTCTTCTTCTCCTTCTTCTCCTTTTCCACTTATTATTTTCCTTTTTCCTCTACTTCTTTTTCTTTTTGAATCGATATCTACTAACAACCTAAAATGCACTAACCTAAATTGATATCTAATAACAACCTAAAATGCACTAACCTAAATTGATATCTACTAACAACCTAAATAAAAAAATTAATACATATCTGAACAAAAAAATGCTATGAACATTATATACATACATACAAGGCCACATCCATACATACCTATATCCACATACATATATACATTATATATATGAACAAAAAAAATCATCACATCAAAAAATTGCATAAACGGTGACGACTCACTACGGGGGTGACCGGCGAGGGCGACCGCAGGGCCGGTTACGGCGACGGCGGTGGGGCCGACGACGGCGACGACGAGGCACAGGGCCGCGGCCGGACGACGCGCTCGGTTGTAGGGCAGGGGTAGGGGCAGGGGTGCACGGGCTCGGGGACGTCGTTCGCGACGGCGACGACGACGCACGGGCGACGGCAGTGGCGTGCTC
>NW_021253467.1:0-984 GCF_002162155.2 Triticum dicoccoides
TTTTTTTAGATTTTTTTTGTAGTTCATAGATTTTTTTGTTAGATGTGTAGTTCATAGATTTTTCTGTTAGATGTTTTTTCATATTGTGTAATTAATTTGTTCATATTGTGTTATATTTTTTTCTGTTAATAGATTTTTTGGTGATATTATTGTTGAATATGCATGTTTGTATGTTCATATATATGCAAAGATCGAATATGTCAAATTTTTATGATTTTTTCTGTTCATAGAATTTTTATGATTTTTTTTGTGTTGTAATTTCGTTCATAGAATTTTAATGATTTTTCTGTTCATAGTATTTAGAAAAAGGAAAAAAATAAGAAGAGAAAGTGTTTAATATAATTAGTAAGAAAAATACTAGTTTATTTTTAGTAAGTACTACTTTATTTTATTTATAGTAAGTGCTTCATATATAGTTGAACTAGCTAGTTGATTTAATAAACTACTTTATTTTACTATATATAGAAGTAGTTTGTTTTTAATAGGTAGCTACTTTATTTATTTAACTAGTTGAACTAGCTAGTTGATTTAATTAATAAAACTGCTTTATTTAACTATATATAGAAGTAGTTCCCGCATCGACGTCGGCGATGCCTATCCCGCATCCTCGTCGTCGTCGACTCGGCGGTGCAGGCCTGCTTGTTCAGGGCCATGTTCGGGACTGGGCTCTGCCGGGCTGGTATTGGGAGGTGCTACCTTCCGGGGGACGTAGGTTGGTGAGGAGGCAACCCGTTGTTGACCCGATCCTTGTTTGGTGGCAGTCGTGTGGGCAAGTGACGGTGCCGAGGCTTCCGGACACCGCAGAGGTGGTACGTCACCGTGTCAGCGAGGAGGACGAGCACGTCCGTCGCTACATGGTTGCATTGGAGGGCAGGTTCGACAATACCTGGCAGGTTCTTTAGGGATCTCACTGGAGCTATGATCCTATGATGGTTCCTTATCTTTGGGTGTCCACCGCCCGCGACGATACCCGTTGGGCGCTAC
>NW_021253468.1:0-887 GCF_002162155.2 Triticum dicoccoides
TGTTGTGAGCCTATGGACCTATGTTTAAGTTTTTACTAATTGTCAATTTAAATTGAGATAATTTTCATGTACTCGGCTATTTATTATTTAGTTGAGATCAATTGTTTTTTTATCAAATGTGCTATAGATGAATGTAAAATTGTGAATAACTTGTGTACTAATTGATCTACCCATTGGGTACCCAATGGGTTTGGGTACCCGTCGGGTAAGGGTACGGGTAAAGTATCATACCCACGGGTACGGGTATGGGTAGAATTTTGTACCCATTGACTACACGGGTATGGGTATGGTATTGCTCTACCCGCCCCATACCCTACCCATTGCCATCCTTAGCCATGGTTCAAACTCCCAAATGCAGCTAAGTTAATATCCTAGTTTATGAACATTTTTCCCAATACTTTTTGTGCCACATAAAATAATGGTCCATTTCTCCCTATATAGCCAACTTTGCAGATTCATAGGAAATTCATTTGAACTCCAAATTCAGTGAAACCAACTCCTAGATGCTTATAAAATCATGCTTTGTTCAATGGGTGCCTTTGGTCATTTTGAAAAATAACATTTCTGTACACTTCTTGCAAATCAACAAATCCCTTGATTCCATCATATTGAAATGTTCAGAGATATCCATTGATCAAATCCCAATGAAACCACTTTGGTCATTTCTCGTATGACCAAGGGTATCCCAAAAAAAGTCCAAATCCATATTTTTAGAGCACTTTTATTTTCTGCCTTATTGTGTTGCTTATTATGGTTGCTTTCGACGATAGTTGACGAAGTAGACGAAATGCTCGAAGTTGGACCAGAGATATTTGAAGACCTCGAAGACTTTGTTAAAACAGGCAAGCAGCCCTTTGACCATGTCTATGAAACCCTTTTTATGCATG
>NW_021253469.1:0-1488 GCF_002162155.2 Triticum dicoccoides
GTTGCTGTTCGTGACCATCAATGATTGGCCTGCTCTCAGTAACCTTTCAGGACAGACAAACAAGGGATACCGCGGATGCACGCACTGTTTGGATGATATCGACAGTATATATTTGGAGAGTTGTAGGAAGAATGTGTACCTGGGACATCGTCGATTTCTTCCGAGCAGGCATCCCGTAAGAAAGAAAGGCAAGCATTTCAAAGGTGAGGCAGATCACCGGACGAAGCCTCGCCACCGTATTGGTGCTGATGTACATGATATGGTCAAGGATTTGAAGGTAGTCTTTGGAAAGGGTCCTGGCGGACAACCTGTTTCGAAGGACGCTGACGGACGCGCACCCATGTGGAAGAAGAAATCTATATTTTGGGACCTGCCATATTGGAAAAACCTAGAGGTCCGCTCCGCAATCGACGTCATGCACGTGACGAAGAATCTTTGTGTGACCCTGCTTGGCTTCTTGGGCGTGTATGGGAAGACAAAAGATACACCAGAGGCACGGGAGGACCAGCAACGTATGCACGGAAAAGACGGCATACATCAGGGTCAGGCCAGCTACGCTCTTACCAAAGAAGAGAAGGAAATCTTCTTTGAATGTCTGCTCGGCATGAAGGTACCGTCTGGCTTCTCGTCGAATATAAAGGGAATAATAAATATGGCAGAGAAAAAGTTCTAGAACCTAAAGTCTCATGACTGCCACGTGATTATGATGCAACTGCTTCCGGTAGAATTGAGGGGGCTTCTACCGGAAAACGTTTGATTAGCCATTGTGAAGCTATGTGCATTCCTCAATGTAATCTCTCAGAAGGTAATCGATCCAGAAATCATACCAAGGTTACAGAATGATTTGGTGCAATGTCTTGTCAGTTTCGAGTTGGTGTTTCCACCATCCTTCTTCAACATCATGACGCACGTCCTAGTTCACCTTTGCGAAGAGATTAACGTTTTGGGTCCTGTATTTCTACACAATATGTTCCCCTTCGAGAGGTTCATGGGAGTTGTCGGTGTCAAAACCGGTGGATCAAGGGTAGGGGGTCCCGAACTGCGCGTCTAGGCAGATGGTAACAGGAGACAAGGGACACGATGTTTTTACCCAGGTTCGGGCCCTCTCGATGGAGGTAAAACCCTACTCCTGCTTGATTAATATTGATGATATGGGTAGTACAAGAGTAGATCTACCACGAGATCGGAGTGGCAAAACCCTAGAAGCTAGCCTATGGTATGATTGTTGTTCGTCCTACGGACTAAAACTCTCCGGTTTATATAGACACCGGAGAGGGCTAGGGTTACACAGAGTCGGTTACAATGGGAGGAGATCTTCATATCATATCGCCAAGCTTGCCTTCCACGCCAAGAAAAGTCCCATCCGAACACAGGACGGAGTCTTCAATCTTGTATCTTCATAGACCAGGAGTCCGGCCAAAGGTCTTAGTCCAGCCATCCGGACACCCCCTAATCCAGGACTCCCTCAGTAGCCCCCGAACCAGGCTT
>NW_021253470.1:0-1643 GCF_002162155.2 Triticum dicoccoides
TTTTGTGATTAATAATCTGCTTGTTCGCCGCAACCAACGGCAATTATTTTTTCTACAACTCTACAAGTCCACTTTGGGCGAGGCGTGAGGGAGGAGAGAGGATTTCTAGGAGATAAATACGAGGATTCGGTTTTCAAGTAATTAATCGCATGGATTGATTTATTGGCTAGGACTTGCCTACACCAAAGATGAAGGTATTGACATAGAAGCAAATTTAAAGTTCATGTGTATTTTAGAAAATAATATGGCTCTATGTCCACCACAAAATGTTATGCTAAATAAAAAATATGCGGTATAATATTTTTAATCATATGTATTATGTAAACTAATGATTAATGTGCTTTCTAAAAACACATATATTAACAGCCACACATCCCCCCCAATAAAAAATAACCACATATTTATGTTGTTTGTATATTATATTAGATCGGTACACAAAGCTAAATTTGGAGCATGAGCTAGCTCATGATTTTTATTTGATGTTGGATCAATATATGCACAGGTCCAAATCTGATGTTAAGATCGTCTCCGTCAAGAACAGGGCACCGACGCTCTCTTCTCCGACGATCCAGCCAGACCACATATGAAGATCACCACTCTGGGTCCCATCAGCCATACACTACTAGGAAAAAGCCTAGTAGCAGCGGGGGTTTTAGGCCTATCAGCAGCGCGGGTACCCGTGCTACCAATAAGGCGCTACAGCTAATAGTTAGTAATAGCGTGGGTTGAACCCGCGCTACTACTAACAAAGTTAGTAGTAGCGTGTGCCACCCACGCTACTGCTATTTAGTACCCGCGCCACTACTAACAAAAAAGTAACAGCGTGTCCATACTACCAACGCTACTAGTATCCTAAATACTAGTAGCGCGCAGTCTTTTCCCACGCCACTACTAACTAATTTATAACTAAAAAAATAAAATCGACCAATTCCATTTTATGCATACAGTTCCCAGTAAACACAACAATAGTGAGCACTGCTGGGCTCCTATTTCATGGTTAACCAGAAACCGAAGGAAATAAATCAACCAAAAAACCTCATTATGCATTGCAACTCACAAATGACCACTTCAAAGAACATGCAAGTATCTATGTCATTAACAATTGCAAACATAAGTTTCTTTTTACTACAGTTGTTGTATGTACTATCACACAATTCCTCATTCTGTTCTCACTCAATAATAAGAAAAATGAAAAGAAAAGATAGAGATAATCTGCCGCAATTGCACTTCGGTGTCATGGATTCAATCTGCCGCTTCAACATCTCATTATCCGGCAGCACTCTGTCGCTATCTTCTACCTATGAATAAAAACAGACCTTGTCAGAGAAGCAAATGTGAAACCTTATTACAACATGTATGCTAAGTCGCTAACCCATAGAGACAGCTAGAACAAATGTGGAAACTTTCCATGTTGCCGAGTAAGTATATTAACTAGACAAAGTTAGATGACAGTGAAGCTTAAAGCTGCAGTAAGAAATATTAGATATACACATTTTGAAAATCAACCTCAGAAGTGGATACTCTAGTAGACCTGCAAGAGCAGATATGGTAGTAACCAAAATCCTATAAAGATTCGAGGTTAAAGATTATAAATCCAATTTGTCATTAGCATAAAAATATTAGTTCCATGAAGAAGTTTGTCA
>NW_021253471.1:0-738 GCF_002162155.2 Triticum dicoccoides
TTTGGGGTCCCGGAGTGATTTCAACGATTAACGAACCCCGTAGTGCGTTTACGTGTCGGTCATCAGCACTCGCGGTTTTGGCCGATTCTGGCCCATTTCATGGACTATTACCCACCGTTTTGGGGGTCCCAAAGCGATTTCCGTAGTTGTTGAACCCCAATGTGCGTTTCCGTGTCGGTCATCAAGACTCACAGTTTTGGCCGAATCGGGCCGCTTCTTGGACTATTACCCACAGTTTTGGGGTCCCGGAGTGATTTCAACGATTGATGAACCCCGTGGTGCATTTACGTTTGGTCATCAGCACTCGCGGTTTTCGCTGATTCTTGCCCGTTTCATGGACTATTACTCACTGTTTTGGGGTCCCGAAGCGATTTCCATAGTTGTTGAACCCCAAGGTTCGTTTACGTGTCGGTCATCCACACTCACAGTTTTGGCCGATTCTGGCCCGCTTCTTAGACTATTACTCAGTGTTTTCGGCTCCTGGAGTGACTTCAACGATTGACAAACCCCATGGTGCGTTTATGTGCCGGTCATCAACGCTCGCGGTTTTGGCCGATTCTGGCCCGTTTCATGATCTATTACTCACCATTTTGGGGTCCCAGAGCGATTTCCATAGTTGTTCAACCCCAAGGTGCGTTTACGTGTCGGTCATCAATACTCAAAGTTTTAGCCGATTCTGTCCCGCTTCTTGGAGTATTACTCACTATTTTGGGGTCCTGGAGTGATTTCAACGATTGA
>NW_021253472.1:0-663 GCF_002162155.2 Triticum dicoccoides
AATATTTTTGGTATTTTTGATATAAAGATGCAAAGTAAAAAGTAAAAGCAAAGTAAATAGCAAAACAATATAAAAGTGATGGAGATTGATATGATGAGAATAGACCCGGGGGCCATAGGTTTCACTAGTGGCTTCTCTCAAGAGCATAAGTATTCTACGGTGGGTGAACAAATTATTGTTGAGCAATTGATAGAATTGTGCATAATTATGAGAATATCTAGGCATGATCATGTATATAGGCATCACGTCCGTGACAAGTAGATCGAAATGATTCTGCATCTACTACTATTACTCCACTGATCGACCGCTATCCAGCATGCATCTAGAGTATTAAGTTAAAAACAGAGTAACGCTTTAAGAAAGATGACATGATGTAGAGAGATAAATTCATGCAATATGAAATAAACCCCATCTTGTTATCCTCGCTGGCAACGATACAATACGTGCCTTCCTGCCCCTTTTGTCACTGGGTAAGGACACCGCAAGATCGAACCCAAAGCTAAGCACTTCTCCCATGGCAAGAACTACCAATCTAGTTGGCCAAACCAAATGGATAATTCGAAGAGACTTGCAAAGATAACCAATCATGCATAAAAGAATTCAGAGAAGATTCAAATATTATTCATAGATAGACTTGATCATAAACCCACAATTCATCGGTCT
>NW_021253473.1:0-405 GCF_002162155.2 Triticum dicoccoides
CCCTTGTTCCTGCCACAAGCACTTTACGAGAAATAGAGGTCAATCAAACTGATAATGAAGCATTATAAATGGCATTTATGAAAGTATAACTATAGAATCAAAGGGAGATGCGCGGAACTAGCTAGCCAGTAGTACTTACTTTCGGGTATGTATATCGCAGCTCCTTCGGCAGTCCCGGAGCTTCTGCGGTGAACTGTTTCCAAACCCTGCAAGAAAAATAATAATAATTATTACTTGAGATATCAGGAAATGAACAAAAAGTTGCCGATATGGTGCGATAATGATCGATTGAACTTACTTGTTGAGCAATTTAGTCATGTCTGCATAGGTTTCGGGATCTTTTCGTCTCGAGTCTAAGACGGTTACTAGTCCCCGCTCAAGCTTAATCTACAGAAGAACATAGTG
>NW_021253474.1:0-635 GCF_002162155.2 Triticum dicoccoides
TTTCCCCCCTCCAGGTGCCGGCGGCGGCGCCGTCCGTGAGGGGGGGCACACCCCGGACACACGTGCCGGGCGTTTGCAACCGCCACAACACTTCCAGACTTGTGAGAGCCCGCCTACGCAAGATTTGGCGGCATGCGAGCCCCCGGAGGCCGCCGGCCACAGCCGTAGACGCGCGAAGGGCAATCCGCGTAGAGGGAATTTTTCGGAAACTTCTCCATCACCAAAAATTATGAAAAAATACCATCGTTCATATAGCACATGTGCCCACGTCGTGCAAAAAATTGTCACATCCCTAGTTCTGGCCTGACCTATGCTTGCTTCCATGTGTGCATCATGTTTAAATTCAAATGAAATTTGAATTGAGGAATTTTCAAAAGCCTCAGGAAACCTTTAAAAATAACCAACATTTAAATCTTCTCAAATGAGTCCAAGAAAATGTTCCTGTTATTCCATAGAAATATTGGTAAGAGGTAAAATTCAAACCAATATTTTTGGAGTCACAGAGATAATTATTTTGGCCATTTGAATTAATCCAATAACTATTTGCTTTGGATTTATATTTAATATATATTAAATATGACTCCAATAATTCTGGAAGTTTGTGAGTGGCTTTGTATATATTTTAGCAAGCCACA
>NW_021253475.1:0-1335 GCF_002162155.2 Triticum dicoccoides
AGATGCCGGAGCAGGCGACGGGCATGATCATGAAGATGATGATGCCGGCGGAGCAGACGACGCTGGACCATCGATGGGCTGGGTGCAGGACCCTCATATTCAAGAGCTGCTTCTCAAGCAGACGGATAACGCAAGAGCTGCCGCCCGAGAGAAAGCCAAGATGGATCAACTTGAGTTAGACGCGGTTACTCCATTGTATGAAGGATGCAGGCCCGAGGATACCCGCCTGAAAGTAACGCTCATGGCCCTGGAGATGAAGGTAAAACACAAAATGACCGACGCATGCTTCGACGAGAACATGTCATTCTGGCACGAACGTCTTCCCAAGGGGAACAAGTGCCCGACCAGTTTGGAGGAGGCGAAGAAAATCGTGTGTCCTCTAGATTTACCGCACGTGAAATACCATGTGTGCATGAACAATTGCATCATTTATCGGGACGAGCACGCGGAGTCTACAATATGTCCGGTGTGCGGTGTCACTCGATACAAGAAGAGGAAGAAAGCTCCTCGAAAAGTGGTGTGGTACTTTCCGATCACTCCTCGTCTGCAGCGGTATTTCGCGGATCCTAAGGTAGCAAAGCTCCTACGTTGGCACGCGGATAGGGAGGAGAAGAAGCGAGAAGATGACGCAAATGATCCGGAGATAGATAAAAAAGACAAGATGCTGAGTCACCCTAAGGATGCGAGCCAGTGGCAAGCATTGAACTTCGAATACCCAGAATTTGGGAACGATCCAAGGAATATCGTGCTGGGCGCGAGCACCGATGGAGTCAATCCGTTTGGCAGCCAGAGAAGCACACATAGCACCTGGCCTGTGTTTGTGTGGATGTACAACCTTCCCCCCTGGTTGTGCATGAAGAGGAAGTACATTCACATGAGTATGCTAATTGAAGGGCCGAAACAACCAGGGAACGACATCAATCTTTATCTGGGGCTGCTGAAAGAGGAGCTTGACACGCTGTGGAAAACGCCAGCCAATACGTGGGACGCCGTAGAGAAAGAATATTTCCCTATGAGAGCCGCACTGCTCACGACGGTGCACGACTATCTCGGTTACGGATATCTTGCGGGGCAGGTAGTCCACGGATTTTCTGGATGCGTAAGGTGCATGGATGACACAACGTATCGCCAGCTAGATAGAGATCCCGGGTCTTCGAAAACCGTGTTCATGGGACATCGAAGGTGGCTTCGCGACGATGACCCGTGGAGGAAACGCAAGGATCTGTTCGATGGTGAAACCGAACCCCGAAAACGCCCGTGTACGAGGAGCGGCGAGGAAATAGACAAGCTGTTGAAAAATTGGAAAGACTGCCCACTGCCGGGAAAGAAGCAAAA
>NW_021253476.1:0-1906 GCF_002162155.2 Triticum dicoccoides
TTGGTGTCAAGGCATGCGCACATGCATGGAGTACATGCCATGGCATTTTAATTCCAAAAAAATAAAAAATGACCTGAAAAACATGAAACCTTGCTTTATTTGATGTCATGCCACCAAGATGATGTGTTAAAGAAATTGGCATGTTTGCCGAAAGTTTGGACACACACCCTCACAAATCGGAGCAACTCGCTAGAAGGTTCGCGGTTTCAAGAGGAATCAATGCATGTTTGATGACGAACGGGAGATTGCTTCCTCTTACGGCGTTGAAATTTTTTCAATGTCTAACGTGCACTACTACAACTGTAATGTGAAATTTTGGAAAATTCTAGGGATAATTTGACCTTTTAAAGACATTTAAGTGATTTTTTAAGCATGTAATGACCGTAATTCAAATTTGAACTACATCTACATGCAACGCCTAACCAAAACATTTTGAAAAATCATATATGTGTACTTGTGTGTGTGTTAATTCCATGTGGAATAAATTATAAGGAATGTTCAAACATATTGGTCTCACGCCACGGACACATGAATACGTATGCATAGAGTGACATGGCATTTTAATTCAAAGAATAGAAAAACAATGAGAAACACATGAAACCTTGGTTGATGTAATGTCATGCCACCAAGATGATGTCGTAAAGAAATTGGCATGTTTGACGAACGTTTGGACACACACCCCTCACAAATCGGAGCAACTCGGTAGAAGGTTCATGGTTCCGAGAGGGAACAATGCATGTTTGATGATGAACGGGAGATAGCTTCCTCTTATGGCCTTCAAATCTTTTCCTACGTTTAACGTGCACTAATAGAACTATGATGTGAAAATTTGGTAAATTTCAGGGATCATTTGACCTTTTAAAGACATTTAAGTGATTTTCTAACCATTTAATGATCGTAATTCAAATTTGAACTACATCTACATGCAATGCCTAACCATAACGGTTTGAAAAAAAATCATATATCTGTGTTCTTGTGTGCGAGTTAATTCCATGTGCAATAAATTAGAAGTAATTTTCAAATATATTGGTCTCACAACATGGACATGTCCATATGTATGCATGGAGTGACTTGGCATTTCAATTCAAAAAATATAGAAAAGTGATCAGAAACACGTGACACCTTGGTTGTGTAATGTCATGCCACCAAGATGATGTGGTAAAAAATAGGCATGTTTGACGTACGTTTGGACACACACCCCTCACAAACCGGAGCAACTCGCTAGAAGGTTCGTGGTTCCGAGAGGGAACAATGCATGTTTGATGATGAATGGGAGATAGCTTCCTCTTACGGCCTTCAAATTTCATCCTACGTTTAACATGCACTAATACAACTGTCATGTGAAAATTTGGTAAATTTCAGGGATCATTTGACCTTTTAAAGACATTTAAGTGATTTTCTAACCATTTAATGACCGTAATTCAAATTTGAACTACATCTACATGCAACGCCTAACCAAAACGGTTTGAAAAATCGTATTTTTGTGTACTTGTGTGCGAGTTAAAAAATCATCAGACGATGTAAATATCTTGTGCTCAAAAAAGAAAATGTAAAGATCTGGCAAGACAACCGGCCCCCACATGATTGGCAGTCTATCTCGCGGCTCAAGGTTTGGTAGGTGAATAGCGGGGATCTTTAATCAGAGCGGTTCTGCATTGGAAACCGTCAGCTATTATGTTCACACATGGATTTTGGCTATTATGTTCACACATGGATTTTCTGTGGGAATTGTGTGTAATTCAAACTACAGTACTTGAAATTCCGGCGACCGACGTGTGTACTGTCCCCGTCGATCTAGATTCCGGCCGCCAATAAATACTACCTTGCTCACGTCCTCCTGCTTGCATTCTCATCTACATCCTCCCCTCGCTCTCCCTCTATCTCTCTCTCTCTCTCTCTCTCAAAT
>NW_021253477.1:0-1343 GCF_002162155.2 Triticum dicoccoides
GGCAAGTAACTTACCGATGACAAAGGGAACAACGTATGTTGTTATGCATTTTGACCGATAAAGATCTTCGTAGAATATGTAGGAGGCAATATGAGCATCTAGGTTACGCTATTGGTTATTGACTGAAGATGTGTCGCGATCATGTCTACATAGTTCTCGAACCCGTAGGGTCCGCACGCTTAACATTCAATGACGATTTGTATTATGAGTTATGTGATTTGATGTACCGAAGTTTGTTCGGAGTCCCGGATGAGATCACAGACATGACAAGGAGTCTTGAAATGGTCGAGACATAAAGATTGACATATTGGACCTTGTTATTCGGACACCAGAATTGCTCCGGATAGTTTCGGGTAAAAATGGAGTGTCGAAGGGGTTACCGGAACCCCCCGGGGGAACTAATGGGCCACCATGGGCCTTATTGGAGAGAGAGGAGGGCAGCCAGGGCAGGTCGCCCCCCTGCAGTCTGAATTGGACAAGGGAAGGGGGCGCCCCCTTTCCTACTCCCTCTCCCTCTCCTTACTGCCCCCTCTCTTCCTTGTGGAGGAATCCTACTAGGACTAGTAGTCCTACTAGGACTCCCTCTCCTTGGGCACGCCCCTAGGGCCAGCCGCCCCCTCCCTCCTTTATATACGGGGGCGAGGGGGCATCCCTAGAACACACAAGTTGATCTTTTAGCCATGTGCGATGCCCCCCTCCATAGTTACACACCTCGGTCATATCGTTGTAGTGCTTAGGTGAAGTGCTGCGTCGGTAACTTCATCATCACCGTCACCACGCCATCGCGCTTACGGAACTCTCCCTCGGGCTCAACTAGATCAAGAGTTTGAGGGACGTCATCGAGCTGAATGTGTGTTGATCGCGGAGGTGTCGTGCGTTCGGTACTTGGATCGGTTGGATCGTGAAGATGTTCGACTACATCAACCGTGTTACTAAACGCTTCCACTTTCAGTCTACGAGGCTACGTAGACACACTCTCCCCTCTAATTGCTATGCATCTCCTAGATAGATCTTGCGTGATCGTAGGCAAAAAAATACTGTGCTCCCCAAGATGAACTTATTCCACAAAATATTGTTACAGGTTATAGAATGGTAATAGATTTTAGAAAATTAAACAAAGCAGCTAGAAAAGAGCATCACCCTTTGCCTTCTATTGATCAAATGCTTGAAAGATTATCTAAGCACATACATTTTTGCTTCCTTGATGGATATTCTGGCTTTTCACAAATACCTGTTTCTTAACCTGATCAAGAAAAGACCACTTTTACTTGTCCTTTTGGAACCTATGCTTATAGACGTATGCCTTTTGGTTTATGTAATGCACCTACTACCTTTCAAAGATG
>NW_021253478.1:0-512 GCF_002162155.2 Triticum dicoccoides
CTTTGAATGGTGCATTTTGAACATAGAAAAACTATCGAGTTCAAACAAGTTCAAAAAATGAAATCCCTTTGTAACAGACGAGTTCCCGTATGAAACCCTCATACTTCGAAAGAGATTGTCCGTTTTGTACACGAAGTGCATCCGGTTTTTGCCATAACCCTCTCTACTTTCCTGCACATGCTATGTGGGTGAAATGATGATACCATGCCAACTTTCAACCTTTTCAGAGTTCATTTGAAATCCTTTTCAATTTCAGGGTCTTATAGCTCAAAATAATCAATAAATGCATGAAAAATAACAAATGAAGTCAGAAAGGGTTGAAAATTGATGATGTGGCTTTGAATGGTGCATTTTGAACACAGAAAAACTATGGAGTTCAAACAAGTTCAAAAAGATGAAATCCCTTTGTAACAGACGAGTTTCCGTATGAAACCCTCATACTTTGAAAGAGATTGTCCGTTTTGTACACGAAGTGCATCCAGTTTTTGCCCTAACCCTCTCTACTTTCCTGC
>NW_021253479.1:0-1536 GCF_002162155.2 Triticum dicoccoides
GACTTTAGTCGACTGACTCATGATCTAATCCTGATTCTTTTCTGTAGCTCCATCCAATGTTGTTATCACTCTCCCTGATGATGATGAAGATGAAGAACCGCTGAAGTACAGAAGGAGTAGGAAAGCGTCTGCCAGCAAGGTGACCCAGGATGTGACGGTGCCTGAGACTCTGGTCGCGGAGGAGAACACCACTCGACACACCGTGTCCTTCGCAGATCCACTGACGAGTGCTCCGCAGCCCTCCCTCTTCACGACGCACCACGTCCCAGAGGACCAAGCTGGCGCAGCGAAGGAGGCGATACGCCAGGCAGGGATCATGATGGAGCAGTTGAAGACCATCCGGGATGCGAGCCAGGCAGCTTACGATGCTAGTTCCGCCCTCCAAAGCAATGTGCAGGTCAGTCGACCACCGTTTGTTCTGTTAGGATATGCTATCAAAAACTTTTCTTTCCAGAATTTATAGTAGTCACCCACTGGGTGTGTCGAGTTAAACTCCGTGTTAGCGGGGGCACGCTGAGTGCACCCGCTGGGTGTAGTCCCCAAGGCTAAGGTCGACTGCTGGCAGTCGGCCTTAGGCTTTATAATTTCAGTCTTTCCGTCATTCGACCATGGCGACTGGATTTCGCAAAACCGGTCGACTGGTCGACTCTGTCTCCAAGGCTAAGGTCGACTGCTGGCAGTCGGTCTTAGGCTTCATAAGTTCAGTCTTAAACTCCGTGTTAGCGGGGGCACGCTGAGTGCACCCGCTGGGTGTAGTCCCCAAGGCTAAGGTCGACTGCTGGCAGTCGGCCTTAGGCTTTATAATTTCAGTCTTTCCGTCATTCGACTATGGCGAATGGATTTCGCAAACCGGTGGGGGCACGCTGAGTGCACCCACTGGGTGTAGTCCCCGAGACTGTGGTCGACTGCTTGCAGTCGATTACAGTCTTAAAGAATACATCTCTTTTTTTTTGAGGTCGACTGGTCGACTCTATCTTCAATAGGATTAGTGGGGGCACGCTGAGTGCACCCACTGGGTGTAGTCCCCGAGACTACGGTCGAATGCTTGTATTCGGCTGTAGTCTTAGAAACGCATGATTTTTCCTTTTTCACTCGGAAGTGAATTATATTTGACATTTAGTCGATTGGTTCTTCGCAGAACTCCTGTGATCTTGTGGCTCGCTACTCTTGACGACTGCTTTTTCCCTTCATTTGTTTCAAAATCTGATCTTGCTGTAACTTGCAGGTAAGGTGAGGGAGGCCCAACGGAAGAAAGACCTTGAACTACCTGAGAAGATCAAGCTTGTTGACGAGAAGTTAGCTTCAGTCGCCAAGATTGAGCAAGAAAATACCAATCTGAAAGCTGCTCTTGGGAAGAAAAAAGATCTGGAGGTCTTCCTGAATGGTCTTGCCAAGAAGCTGTTTCTTATGCTTGAAGGTAAATCTCTATGCTCGGCGATCATTTCCAACCATGGTTTTTCCATTCGACCATTGCCTTGACTCAGTGATCGTCCTTGCAGAATTTTGTCAAAACTTTGAAGAAGAAACTAGCCGGCT
>NW_021253480.1:0-1543 GCF_002162155.2 Triticum dicoccoides
TGCAGAATGATCAACCCAAAGCCACTGAGTGGGTCCTCGATAGTGGATGTACAAATCACATGACTGGTGACAAGAATCTATTGATGGATGCTGCTTTATATCCATCGCATCTGAAGCATATCATCTTCGCTGACAAAGGCAAAAGTCAGGTATTGGGTCTAGGTAAGGTTGCGATCTCAAAGGATCGACACATGGACAAAGTCAGGCTTGTCGAGTCCTTAGGATACAACCTCATGTCTGTCTCAATGCTTTGTGATCTTGATATGGTTGTTGTCTTTGGCAAGTATCGTTGTGTTGTGATCATGGAAGCTGACAATTCCAAAGTCTTCGAAGGCTTTAGGAGAGGAGACTTGTATATTGTTGATTTCTCTACAGGACCACAACCAGCCGTGTGCCTACTTGCAAAAGCTTCAGAAGGCTGGCTTTGGCATTGATGACTTGGTCATGCAGGCATGAGGAATTTGCACACACTTGCGAAGAATAAGCATGTCATTGGCATTGAGAATTTCAAATTCCTCAAGGATCACTTATGTGGAGCCTGTGAAGCTGGAAAGATGACAAAGGCCAAGCATCCATCGAAGACTATCATGACTAGTAGTCGACCATTTGAATTGATTCACATGGATCTCTTCGGTCCTAACCATTATTCTGCAGTTTCAAATGATGCATCTCAATATGGCTTTGTTATTGTTGATGATTACTCTCGTTACACATGGGTACACATTGTTACTTACAAACATGAAGTGCAAGAAGTCTTCAAACGATTTTCCTCGAGGGCTTCAACCAACTTTGGTGTGAAGATCAAGAACATCAGAAGTGACAATGGAACTGAGTTCAAGAATTCTGGTCTTGATGACTATCTTGATGAACTTGGTATTACTCATGAGTTATCTGCCCCTTATACTCCTCACCAAAATGGCGTCGTGGAGCGCAAGAACAAGACTCTTGCTGAGATGGCTCACACTATGCTTGATGAATACAAAACGCCTCGTCGTTTCTGGATTGATGCAATTGATACTACATGCCACATCATCAACAGAGTATATCTTCGCAAATTCTTCAAGAACACTGCCTATGAACTCCTCACTGACAAGAAAACCAATGTGAGTTATTTCAAAGTCTTCGGTGCTAAATGTTGGATTAGAGATCCTCATCACAACTCAAAATTTGCACCGAAAGCACGTGAAGGTTTTATGCTTGGTTGCGAAAAGGACTCGCACACTTACAGATTCTTCAACAACGTTCTTCACAAGGTTGTTGAAACTGTAGATGTGTGGTTCGATGAAACTAATGGCTTGCAAACAGAGCACCTACCTTCTGTGCTAGATGAACCAGCACCTGAGGAATCTATCAAGTTCAAGGCTATTGAGGATGTCATTCCGACCGAAGAATCTGTTGAAGAATTCATTCCAGAACATGAAGAACCTCGAGCTAATGCACTTGAAGAAAATGTTGAAGAAAATGGTGCTGAAGAAAATGCTGATCAAATTCCTCGATGACAACCAGCTCATCCTCGCGTTGCAAAAGAAGTGCAAATTGAGAA
>NW_021253481.1:0-1722 GCF_002162155.2 Triticum dicoccoides
CAGGAAACAGACCAGAATTGGCCAAAATTGTGAGTGATGATGACTGGCAAGTAAACGCACCCCAGGGTTTGACAACAATGGAAATCGCTTCGGGACCCCAAAACAGAGTAATAGTCCATGAAACGGGTCAGCATCGACAAAAACCATGAGTGTGGATGACTGACACGTAAGAGCACCTTGGGGGTTCGACAATCATGGAAATTGCTTTGGGACCCCGAAACGGTGAGTAATAGTACATGAAACATGTCAGAATCGACAAAAACCGCGAGTGTTGATGACCGACACGTAAGCGCACCTTGGGGTTCAACAACTATGGAAATCGCTTTGGGACACCAAAACGGTGAGTAATGGTCCATGAAACGGGTCAGAATTGGCCAATACTGTGAGTGTTGACGATGGACACGTAAACGCACCCTAAGGATCGTCAATCGTGGAAATCGCTTTGGGACCCTAAAACACTGAGTAATAGTGCACGAAATGGACCAGAATCGGCCAAAATTGTGACTGTTGATTACCCAGACGTAAACGCACCCCGGGGTTCATTAGTCGTGGAAATCACTTCGGGACCCGAAAACGGTGAGTAATAGTCCAAGAGACGGACCAGAATTGGCCACAATTGTGTGTGTTGATGACTGACAAGTAAACGCACCCCGGGGTTCGACAACAATGGAAATCGCTTCTGGACCCCAAAACTGAGTAATAGTCCATGAAACGGGTCAGCATCGACAAAAACCGCGAGTGCGGATGACCGACACGTAAGCGGACCTTGGGGTTCGACAATCATGGAAATCGGTTTGGGACCCCAAAACAGTGAGTAATAGTCCACGAAACATGTCAGAATCGACAAAAACCGTGAGTGTTAATGATCGACACGTAACGCAACCCAGGGTTCGTTAATTGTGGAAATCACCCGGGACCCAAAAGCAGTGAGTAATATTCCACGAAAAAGGCCAGAATCGGCCAAAACTGCGAGTGTTGATGACCGACACGCAAGCGCACCTTGGGGTTTAACAACTATGAAAATCGCTTCGGGACCCCAAAACGGTGAGTAATAGTCCATGAAACGGGTCAGAATTAGGCAATACTATGAGTGCCGATGATGGACATGTAAACACACCCCGAGGATTGCCAATCGGGGAAATCGCTTTGGGACCCCAAATGCTGAGTAATAGTGCACGAAATGGACCAGAATCTGCCAAAATTGTGAGTGTTGATTACCGACACGTAAACACACCCCGGGGTTCGCTAAGGGTGGAAATCACTTCGAGACTCGAAAATGGTGAGTAATAGTCCAACGGACGGACCGGAATTGGCCAAATTTGTGAGTGTTCATGATCAACATGTAAACGCGCCCCGGGGTTCGACAACCATGGAAATCGCTTCGAGACCCCAAAATTGAGTAATAGTCCATGAAACGGGTAAGAATCGAGAAAAACCGCGAGTGTTGATGACCGACACGTAAGCGCACCTTAGGGTTCGACAACCATGGAAATCACTTTGGGACCCCAAAACGGAGAGTAATAGTCCATGAAACGGGCAAGAATCAGCCAAAACTATGAGTGTTGATGACCGACACGTAAACGCACCCCGGGTTTCGTTAGTCATGGAAATCACTTCGGGACCCGAAACGGTGAGTAATAGTGCAGGAAACAGACCAGAATTGGCCAAAATTGTGAGTGATGATGACTGGCAAGTAAACGCACCCCAGGGTTTGACAACAAT
>NW_021253482.1:0-558 GCF_002162155.2 Triticum dicoccoides
TGCAGATCAGGAAGAATCTCTCACTCCACATTTGGCACTAAACCAATGTCCTGCACATTATTCAGAGAAAATTTTTAATGACACATATATGAGCTAGCAAAATCCTTATTACCCTCCACAAGCAATTGTCAATGGCACATGTAGGAGCAAGCTATATCAGAAATTATTCTCTGCGAGCAACATTGTTAATGGCACATACGCCGGTACAGAATTGTAAGCAATGACGCGGCATTTGCCACATTGTGCAGAACAATCCATATTGCAAGTGATAATGTGAAGCAGTGATATCTTCTAATGGCATGCTGGAAAGCAGGTTGTTTGCAAATCTACTTAAATGAATAAACTGGAAGTACAAATGTACTTCAAATAAACAAGTTCTGATCAAGTTCATTATTAAATAACATGCACCAAACCGCTATGTATATTTTTTTCGAAGCAGAGGGAAAAGATAAGCAGCCCTTCATTCCTATGAGCACTTAAGTAGACCATCAGATCATTCTTTTTGCCACATGCACGCCATATTATTGCAGAGATGGTGGGGGGAGCAAAGAAGTACTG
>NW_021253483.1:0-1022 GCF_002162155.2 Triticum dicoccoides
ACACTCCGGTTTTCTCCGAAATCACCCGAAACACTTCCGGTGTCCGAATATAGTCGTCCAATATATCAATCTTCAGGTCTTGACCATTTCGAGACTCCTCGTCATGTCCGTGATCACATCCGGGACTCCGAACAAACTTCGGTACATCAAAACTTATAAACTCATAATAAAACTGTCATCGTAACGTTAAGCGTGCGGACCCTACGGGTTCGAGAACTATGTAGACATGACCTAGAACCATTATCGGTCAATAACCAATAGCGTGACCTGGATGCCCATATTGGTTCCTACATATTCTACGAAGATCTTTATCGGTCAAACCGCATAACAACATACGTTGTTCCCTTTGTCATCGGTATGTTACTTGCCCAAGATTTGATCGTCGGTATCCAATACCTAGTTCAATCTCGTTACCAGCAAGTCTCTTTACTCGTTCCGTAATGCATCATCCCGTAACCAACTCATTTGGTCACATTGCTTGCAAGGCTTATAATGATGTGCATTACCGAGAGGGCCCAAAGATACCTCTCCGACAATCAGAGTGACAAAACCTAATCTCGAAATACGCCAACTCAACATGTACCTTCGGAGACACCTGTAGTACTCCTTTATAATCACCTAGTTACGTTGTGACGTTTGGTAGTACCCAAAGTGTTCCTCTGGTAAACGGGAGTTGCATAATTCTCATAGTTACAGGAACATGTATAAGTCATGAAGAAAGCAATAGCAGTATACTAAACGATCAAGTGCTAGGCTAACGGAATGGGTCATGTCAATCACATTATTCTCCTAATGATGTGATCCCATTAATCAAATGACAACACATGTCTATGGTTAGGAAACATAACCATCTTTGATTAATGAGCTAGTCAAGTAGAGGCATACTAGTGACTATATGTTTGTCTATGTATTCACACATGTATCATGTTTCCGGTTAATACAATTCTAGCATGAATAATAAACATTTATCATGAAATAAGGAAATAAATAATAACTTTATTATTGCCTCTAGGGCATATTTC
>NW_021253484.1:0-687 GCF_002162155.2 Triticum dicoccoides
CGAGTGGCCTCGGGCGCAACTTGCGTTCAAAGACTCGATGGTTCGCGGGATTCTGCAATTCACACCAGGTATCGCATTTCGCTACGTTCTTCATCGATGCGAGAGCCGAGATATCCGTTGCCGAGAGTCGTGTGGATTAAATAGCTTTGCAACACGAGGGATGGCTAGCAAGCTAGACATGCCCCCGGGTTAGGCACAGTGTTCCTTGACGCCTTCGGCGCCGTGGGTTCTTTTACCCCGGCCCCCCACCCACTCCGAGGAGGGGAGGTGGTCGAGGCATTGGCCGAGCGACGGACGGTGCCGTCGCCGACGGATTGGATGACGCGTGCGCGGTCTGTTTTGGTCAGGGTCACGACAATGATCCTTCCGCAGGTTCACCTACGGAAACCTTGTTACGACTTCTCCTTCCTCTAAATGATAAGGTTCAATGGACTTCTCGCGACGTCGGGGGCGGCGAACCGCCCCCGTCGCCGCGATCCGAACACTTCACCGGACCATTCAATCGGTAGGAGCGACGGGCGGTGTGTACAAAGGGCAGGGACGTAGTCAACGCGAGCTGATGACTCGCGCTTACTAGGCATTCCTCGTTGAAGACCAACAATTGCAATGATCTATCCCCATCACGATGAAATTTCCCAAGATTACCCGGGCCTGTCGGCCAAGGCTATATACTCGTTGAATACATCA
>NW_021253485.1:0-563 GCF_002162155.2 Triticum dicoccoides
AAAAAAAACAAATCTTGCCCTATAAATTAAAAGTTTGCTTCCATAACAATATTTTAAAAATATTTAACAGGTAAAATTAACATCATATTTAGATTCCACACATTTTTCTAATAAAATTTCATATATAATATGTTAAAATCGAAGTTATGGTTTAAAAGATACAGATAATTTAGAAAATCATTTGGTTCGACTCAAATATATTACAAAATAATATTTAAAAATACTTAACAAGTAAAAATAATCTCATATTCATATTCTACATATTTTTCTAATCAAATTTCATATATAACATGTTCAAATCGGAGTTATGGTTTAAAAGATATGGATGATTTTAAAAAGTATTTGTTTGACTTAAATATGATCCACGGATGAATTACCTAAAACATCAGGGGGGTTTTGAAAAATGTAAAATAACGGTTCGGGTGTGAATTAAATCCGGACGGCGGGTTGATATCAAGAAATGACAGGGACGTTTTTGTAAAATATGAAAATAACGATTCGTTTTAACTTAAAACAGGACTGTGGGTTGAATTCTTTGAAATAGAGGGACTTTTCTGAAAAAT
>NW_021253486.1:0-530 GCF_002162155.2 Triticum dicoccoides
TTTTAACTTTTTTTTCCTTTTTCTTTTCAAAATTAGTAATGGCGCACCATGGGTGCCCCACGGTGCGCCATTACTAAGTTGGTCCAAAAGTTCCCGAATGCACTCGCCCGTGGACCGCCTTTTCAGTTTAAAAAAAATAAAAGAAAATGATAAAAATGTCAAAAAAATAAAATAAAATAAGTTTTCCATGTGATATGTGGTCTAGTTGTTGGAAAAATTTGCAAATATGAATTTCGACTTTATTTGCAAAATCTCTCTGGAAATTTGTAAAATGGCCATAACTTTTGCGTACGAACTCGGATTAAAAAGTTTTTTATATGAAAAATCATCTACACGAAAAGTTAATCCGAATTCAACCGAGGGAACTCCGTTGAAGATATTTAGAATCCCCAAAAACCTAACAGAAAAAAAGTTACGGGGCTTTCAAGATCTAGAGGCAAAAAAATTCAAAAAATTTCAAACTTACTAGTGGCGCACCATGGATGTGGTGCGCCACTAGTGATAGAAAAAAAATGGTTTTGAATTTTTTT
>NW_021253487.1:0-791 GCF_002162155.2 Triticum dicoccoides
GTTTTCATGGGGGCGGTAGCGGGTAATAGTATTCTCCCTTCTGATTTATGACCTGGTCGAGCAGAAATCCGGCTATTTCCTCTTGAAGTGCTTCTACGCGCTCCGTTCTAGGAGCTTCTCCCGCACCTCTTTGAACTGTTAAGAAGGAGATCAATATGCATGTGTATTAGTTGTGTGATTAGATATGGATAATGGTGTAAAAATTGTGAATAGTGTTCTGACAAGCGTACCCATTCCTGTCTTTGAGATCTGCTCCTTTCGGACGCCATCATGCGAATGTTCTCGCAAACGCAAAATGCACACAGATCAGTCCCCTGCGCCTGCTTCAGGGCCTTTACAAGAATGGAATTTGATCAGATAATAATTAATCAAGCATGATAATTAAAGAGATGGCAGCTAGCTAGCTAGCTAGTACTACTTAATTACTTACCTTGGATCGAAACCATTTAAGCTTTTGTTTCCATTCGCCTTTTGTGACGCTGATGAACCTTGCCCAAGCCCTGCCCGCCGACAAAGAAAATGAATAAAGGGGTTATTAAATAGTTCATATCATGAAATGACGAACTAAATAGGCCGAGATATATAGTTAATAATGATTGAAATTACCTGTTGACTATCTCAAACAAGATGTTATAGTCAGTTTTTGCTTTGAGTAGTGAGTCCAGTATTTCAACTGTTCCGTCGTCAACTTTAATGATGGCGCACTACCGGTGCCCATTACTATCACGCCACTAGTATATTTTACTAATGGCGCACCACTGGTGCGCCATTAGTATCTGCTATACTAATGG
>NW_021253488.1:0-1483 GCF_002162155.2 Triticum dicoccoides
ATGTGTTGTTCCTACCTTGCTATGCCTGCTATGCTTAGAGTCGTGTCAGGTCTGGTTCATCTGGGTGATGGGCTAGAGTGAAATGTTTATGTCGGTAATGAGAGTGGTGTGGTGAACACGATTTGGTAAAGGTATCGATGAGAGGCCATGTAGGAGTACATGGTGGGTTGTTTCATTGAAACCGACCTTAAGCACTGAGATCTGTATGTGTGATTTAAGAATCAGCTACTACCATGCATTGGGCCCGAAACCAATGGACCCTCTCGGCTTCTTATTCACCCTAGTTCTCCGTCCAGGAGTTGCAAGTAGTTTCTGGTGTTTGTAGCCTACTGGAGGCCGTGGACAGCGCTGACCGTAGGGGTGGGCTGTGATGCGGTAGGTACGTGGCACGGTGTACCGAATACCCGTTAGGTTTCTCGGGAACCCTGTTCACATCGTTCGGGGCCGTATGGGAAACCTCGGCCGGACTCCCTGCGGATGGAACCTGGATAGGCGATAAACCTGGACTGGAGGCTTAGGTGATTAGGTAGGTCGTGGCCGACACCCACGTTGGGCTTCCGCTTGAAGGTTGCCGAGTACATGTCGTGTAAACGACGGTAAGTGGTGAGAGCGTGTATGAAGAAGTACACCCCTGCAGGGTTAACATGATCTATTCGAATAGCCGCGTCCGCGGTAAAGGACTACTTGGTTGCCTATACAGTTCATAGATAAGTAAATGGAAACTGTTAAAAGCCTCAAGATAAGTGTGAGTGCCGAGGATGGCTCTTCCGTAGGAAGACGGAGGTCGATCCTCGGTAGTGTATTGAAGTGGTGAGTAGTGGACTCGTGTGCGCAAAACCATTTCAAGTTGGAGTATCGTAGGATAGTCTAGCCAAGAGTCAAAGCTGGCTTGCTGCAATAACTCCACCAACCCTTCTTGATAATATGCATGTATGTAGGATCTGATGTAAGTCTTGCTGAGTACCTTTGTACTCATGTTGCTATAATTTACATTTTTACAGAAGACGCTGCAACCCCTTCTGATGGGTTCTATGTAGACGTTGACATCAACGAGTAGGCTAAAGACCCAGGTGGTGACCCTGAGCTTGTGAAGGACCACGTAGTATAGCTAGGCTTTCCAAGCCTCTTTTATTTTACTAGTTGTCTGTACTCAGACAAGTTACTTCCGCTGCTGGTTTGTATGACTGTATGAATTGTATGTTGGGTCGTGAGACCCGTACCTTCGTGTATGTTATGTATGGCTCCCTGAGCCTAAAATAAAGTACTTGTGTCGTAGAGTCATGTTGTGATGCTTCGTTGTATTTGCACATATCGAGCATATTGTGTGTATGACTGAAATGCTTGGTATGTGTGGGATCTGACCATCTAGTTGTTTATCTTTAGTAGCCTCTCTTACCGGGAAATGCCTCCTAGTGTTACCGCTGAGCCATGGTAGCTTGCTACTGCTCTGGAACATTTAGGCTGGCCGGCATGTGTCCTTCTT
>NW_021253489.1:0-1560 GCF_002162155.2 Triticum dicoccoides
GATAGGAGGATGGAATATGTATGAAAAAATAGTAAGCGGAAGGCATTTCAACAAAATTAGAAGAAATGAAAACTAGGCACCATATGAACATGCAACCAATATCACTCTATCAAGTAAAAAGTGTCTCGTCGTAAGTGCCATTTCAAGACATTAGAAGCAGTACAAGCTAGAAGAAAATGCAAGATGCAACCTACATCACAGTCCCAAGTTAAATGTGTCTTATGGGTAAGTGATCGTTGCAGGTATAAGTTGTAAGCTACGCAGATGCAATTCCACATAATCAGAAGCAATACAAACTAGACATCATACGGAAAACGCAACCACATATAACAGTTCCAAGTAAGAGCAAGCACCTGTGATGGTGGAGTAGGGGAGATGTGCTCATCATGTACACGTATGTTCTAGAAACAGGAACACGTGTCATCTCACAGGCATTATGTATAAAGTAAGCAGATGCAATTCAAGTTAGAAGCAATCCAAGCTAGACATCATACACAACATGCAACCACATATAATAGTGTCATGTTAGAGCAAGCACCTGTAATGGTGGAGTAGGGGAGATGTGCTCATCATCTACACAGCTACGTTGACTGTCCAGCCTTGTGTTGTCTTGCGAATCTTGTTGGGAGAATGGCGGAGTAGAATCTGTAGAGACCCCCTGTTTGAGTTGCTCCAAAGGACCACCATCATCCACTGCCGGACTAATTTCCTTCAGCTGTAATGATTTTGCATTGTGAAGTCAAACCGATAAGAAAAAGGAATAAAATTCGCTCTTCAGAACTCATTCATGCATGATACTGACGAACACTACTCGGATGAAAGGCAAACACATGATGCGAGAATGGAACAAAGTTAGAAGCAATACAAGCTAGACATCATACGCAACATGCAACCACATATAATAGTGCCAAGTTAGAGCAAGCACTTGTGATGGTGGAGTAGGGGAGATGTGCTCATCATCTACACAGCTACGTTGACTGTCTAGCCTTGCGTTGTCTTGCGAATCTTGTTGGGAGGATGGCGGAGTAGAATCTGTAGAGAACCTCCATTTCAGTTGCTCGGAAGGACCACCATCATCCAGTGCCTTGCCAATTTCCTTCAGCTTTATTGATTTTTCATTGTGAGGTCATACCGACAAGAAAAAGGAATATCATTCGCTCTTCAGAACTCATTCATGCATGATACTGACGAACACTACTCTGATGAAAGGCAAAGTCATGATACGGAGGATGGAATATCTACGAAAAAATGGACGGCTTGACATATTCACACCTATGATGTGGTAACTAAGCAGAAGGCACTTCAACAAATTAGAAACACTTCAAGACACCATATGGAAGGTGCAATCAATATCACTCTGCCAAGTTAAAACTGTCTCGTCATAGGTGGCGTTCATCAAACTAGAAGCAATACATGCTAGAAATCATATTCAAGATGCAAACCAATATCACACTACCAACTTAAAGGTGTCCAATCATAAGTGACTGATGCAGGATACACAAGAAGAGTAGTTTCATGTAAGAACATGGTGTGATAGACAGATATAGTATGTACCAAAAA
>NW_021253490.1:0-418 GCF_002162155.2 Triticum dicoccoides
GATACTACCGATACCACCCATCGTTTTCATGCCTACATCCTCACACAATTCATGGTCCTCATCCAGTGCATCCAATGCAACAACGGCGGCGAGTTCCTCACCACTTCTCTCCACGACCTTTCTCTTGTTATGGCACCTCATTGTGTCTCTCATGCCCTTACACATATGCTCAAAACGGGAAGGCTCAACGCCTTATCTACACCAAGAATGGTGTTCTCCATGTTCTCCTTATCCACGTCAACCTGTCTGCTCCGTCTTGGGTGGGGGCTCTACATATTGCCACCTACATTCTGAATCGACGACCCTCTTCCTCCATCACCTTCCACATTCCATTTTGTTTCATCTACTAGGCCGTCATCCTACCTGTGATCACATGCGGGTCTTTGGGTGTCTATGCTTTTCAAACACACTTGCCACT
>NW_021253491.1:0-432 GCF_002162155.2 Triticum dicoccoides
TGGTCACCAATGGCAACAATAATGCGCTTATAAACACTTGTTTTTTTCATGAGTACTAGATCGACAATTGTTTGACATGTGGATGCACATCAATACTCTAGCCCTTGTCGTGTAGTAGAATAGTTTATCATCCTCAAGATATGTGTTATTCTAATTAAAAGGATTAAACAGTTCCTTGCCAAATCCAACACAATAAGCATCGCGTGAAGGTCGAGCGCTGGTGGTGTCCACGCCGATTTTCACTGTGCCCAGGATGAAAACGCGTTCACGAGAGAAAAAACAAGAAGAGAAACATACTCGTGTCCTTTTCTTCCCTGCGAAGGAACTCCACACTGAGTCGTCCACTCCAAGACTCCCCTCGACCCATAGTATGCCGCCGCCTCCCCTCCCCATCCCAGCCCCCCTCTTCGTGGTCTCGTCTCCTTCCCCTTT
>NW_021253492.1:0-1362 GCF_002162155.2 Triticum dicoccoides
AACATATAGCTCTCCAGAGCATCTAATTAATTAAACAATACATTGAAACTATGTAAAACATTTCAATGCAAAAACAAATGCGATCATAATCGCAACCAAGGTAACAATTGATCCAACGGCATAATGATACCAAGCCACGGTATGAATGGCATATTTTCTAATATTTCTAATCTTCAAGCGCATTGCATCCATCTTGATCTTGTGATCATCGACGACATCCGCAACATGCAACTCCAATATCATCTTCTTCTCCTCAATTTTTTTTATTTTCTCCTTCAATAAATTGTTTTTTTCTTCAACTAAATTTAACCTCTCGACAATAGGGTTGGTTGGCATTTCTGATTCACATACATCCTACATAAATAAAATCTATGTCACGTTGGTCGGCATAATTTTTATAAACAATAAATGAACCAATAGTTATAAAGATAATATATATACCACATCTGAGTCATAGACAGGACGAGGGCCGACGGGAGCGGATACCAAAACCATCGCACTATATAAGATGCAATAATAAAAGTAAGAAAATAATACAAGTATCTATGTAAACATACAAGTAAGAATATTTTTCCTTTCAGAAAGAAGGTAAGAACAAGAGGCTCACCACGGTGGTGCCGGCAATGAGCTCGGCGCGGGTGATCGACGGCGGTGAAGACGGGGACGGGACGTGACGGACCGCTAATCCTAGACAAATATTATGGAAAATGGAGCTTGGAGGTCGAGCTTGGAGAGGAGAAAGCTTAAGTAGTGTGGCTCGGGCATTCCATCGAACACCTTTTGTGCATAGGAGGTGAAATAGAGCACCACCAAGCCGTCTCCCCCTCGGCCAGAGAAAAACAGAGCACCGGGGTGCTCTGCTCACGAACGAGGGGTATATATAGGCACCTCATTGGTCCCGGTTGGTGACATGAACCGGGACTAAAGGGGAGCCTTTGGTCCCGGTTCAAGCCACCAACCGGCACCAATGGTGGTGGGCCAGGAGCGAGGCCCATTGGTCCCGGTTCATCCCACCAACCGGAACCAAAAGGTCCAGATGAACTGGGACCAATGGCCCACGTGGCCCGGCCGGCCCCCTGGGCTCACGAACCGGGACCAATGCCCCTATTGGTCCCGGTTCTGAACTGAACCGGGACTAATGGGCTGACCCGGCCTGGACCAAAGCCCTGTTTTCTACTAGTGGCATGAGCAAGGATGAACGGGGTGTTATAGCGAAAATGTTGTGCCTATGACAGAAACCTGTCTGATCACGGTACGACATACATCAGCACCTTGCATCAAGCGCAACTGATGGTCCACATGCATCGTCGTATTATTATCGTACGTAAATGATCGTATGCATAGCAGAACTCATGTTATAGA
>NW_021253493.1:0-2121 GCF_002162155.2 Triticum dicoccoides
AGAAGAAACACACCTGGCTGGGAAAGAAGAGGAAGCGGCAACCACCGGTGGATGGCAGTGCTCTAATTCCAACAGGGAGGCAGCTACGGTGAGCCGATGACACTCAAATCTCAGATGAGAATGCAGGAAGGCGAGAGCAACAACGGTCATTGATGGACCTCTAAAATTTCGCCAGTCTTTCATCAGCGCCTGCCCCCTGGAGGGCTCCTCATCCTCCTCCTTCCCTGCGCGCCCACCTTTGTCGTTGGTCAAGAAATTCGTCAATGGAAAACATCGAGATGGCCAGCCAACGACGAATTCCCGGAGACTCTTTCGCCCGCACGCTTGCGCGGACGGGTTTTTCTTCTTCTTCCCTCCGCCGCATCGCCTGATGTCAACCGCTATAGAGCGTGGTATGCCCTCCTAGCTCTCGCCCTCGCCCTCCTAGCTCTCGCGCCGCCAGCCACCTTGGCCGCGGCGTAGCCGTGCTTGCGCCACCCAGGTGCAGGTCCCCACCGGCTCCCCCCTGCCTTGCTCCACTCCGGGTATGGCAGCCACTCCTCCGCAGTCACGGCCCAGTTTCGAGGTTGGTGGACCGAGTTACTCCCCCGGATCGGCGGAATCTGGGGAGCGTGTTTCTTTGTCTGAGCCGGCATCCGACATTGATGGCACTCCGCTATCCTCGCGTCGGATGCTTGCGCGTGCGTCCTTCGCTGAGGTGGTCAGGCTGCCTCCTGCTGCGGGTGCGGCGGACGCTCCGCCTGCCCCGGCGAGGCCGCGACTGCTCTCCTTGGTTGTGGCTCCACCAGCACACCAGTTCGGCCATGCGCCTGCGCCGTGCATTCATGAGCCTGGCCGCACCTTGCCGTCCCACGCCACGGCTGATGCTGAGGGTTGGCAAGTGGTCGGTCGCAAGTCCGGACGGCATGGGTGCGCACTTCCCTCTCAAGAGGACGCATTCAAGGCGCACCAACGCTGCTCTGTGGCCGACAGTAATGGTGCTGGCGGCTATAAGCTCGACCTCCTCGGCCGTTGCTTCAGATGTCTTGACAAGAACCACAAGGTGGCCGCTTGCCGCAACCCAACTCGCTGCCTCCACTGCCTTCGAGAGCGACACACGGCTCGCTTCTGCCACCGCAAGCACCTGCCCCGTGTGCCTCTCTCCGAGCTTGACAATCCTTCACCGCCTCCACCTCGCCTCCGGTCCCAGCCTACGGTTCTTTCTCGGCTGATTTTCCCGCCGGAGCATCCGGTTTCCACCCGCGCCCCCATGCACTCGCGCCTCTGTTTCCCTCCTCCCTGCCACATTCCCACTGTTACTGCCCTCGTGGCGTCGGTACCTGCTTCCGGAGCGGCGCCAGCAATGGACGTTGGCGAACTGCTGGCCGTGGCCGCATGCAGGGCGAGGAGGAAGAAGTGCCTCGTCGATCAAGATGAGGAGATGGAAGCCGAGGAGGCGCGGGTTCGAGGGTCCGCCCTCATGCTCATCGTCGCCGGCACGCGCCCCGCTCTTGTGCCGGCGAACATCGCAGACAGCATCACCGCGGAGTTCCCGGAAGCCCCTCCTTCCGCGTTCTAGGTGTCCCTCCACCAGGACGGATTTTTCGTCCGCTTCTTCAACGACCGGTGGTTCCGTGCCGTCGCCGAGAAGAACATGCTGCACTTCCATGGCGTCCCTATCCTCGTGCGGCGTTGGAATGGCCTCTCCTTCGCCTCCTCTCGTGCCAACCGATACAGCGCGCGCCTGTTTCTGGAGGACCTGCCGCCGCACGCCTGGTCCATCAACAGGGTCCAAAGGATGCTGCCGGAGTGCCTCATCTATCGCATCGCCACCGAAACGCTCGAGAAGGAAGACCTCTCCTACTTTGTGGCCACGACATGGGTCGAGGACCTGGCGGAGGTGCCCACGGTTGCCACTCTGACGATGCGCGGCAAGCCTAGGCCGTGCTCAAATTCGCTGGCGCACATCTCGGTGCCGGTGGGCTTCTCGGAAGACGGCGGCATGGATGAAACCTGCGCCTGCACCAACCATGCCCCGCGGCTGCTACACCACAAGGTCCTCGTTCATATGGACTCAGTAGCCTACCACCCTGCCAGGCCGGCTGGGGTGGCGAGGCGTTCTGGACCTCGCGGTGATCGCTA
>NW_021253494.1:0-420 GCF_002162155.2 Triticum dicoccoides
GGACCAATTCGTCTGGAGTTCTGCTGCTGATAAAGCATTTGAGGACTTAAAGCGGCAATTGGCCAATCCGCCTGTGCTCGCCGCTCCCATTGACAAGGAGCCGTCGTTGCTATATGTTGCTGCTAATGCTCGTGCGGTCAGTGTGGCTATTGTGGTGGAGCGAAAAGAGGCAGGTAAGGAGCATCTGGTTCAACGTCCGGTCTATTATATCAGCAAGGTACTCATTGAGTCCAAGCAAAGGTATCCGCATTGGCAGAAGCTGGTATACGGAGTTTTTATGGCAAGCCGGAAGCTTAAGCAATACTTCCAAGGGCACCCCATTACGGTGGTCAGTTCTGCTCCCTTGAGGGATATCATCCAGAACCGAGAAGCGACTGGCCGGATTGCCAAGTGGGCTATAGAGCTTGGGCCGCACGGGTT
>NW_021253495.1:0-482 GCF_002162155.2 Triticum dicoccoides
AAAAAAAACAAAAAAAAACTATGCCTACGGCAAAGCCGTCGGCATATATACGCCCAGGAGTTACTAGGGCTTGCCACGTGGCAGAGATATGCCTACAGCAAAGCCGTAGGCATATATGAAAAACCATGCCGACGGCTTTGCCGTAGGCATAGCCCTGCTGCCAGGAGAAACCAGGAGCTGCCACGTGGCAGAGATATGCCTACGGCAAAGCCCTCGGCATAGATTTCCATCTATGCCGACGGCTTTGCCGTAGGCATAGCCCTGCCGCCAGGAGAAGCCGGGGGACGACACGTGGCGTAGGTATGCTGACGGCTAGGCCGTCGGCATAGATTTCCATCTATGCCGACGGCCAAGCCGTCGGCATACCTACGCCACGTGTCGTCCCCTGAATCGCCAGCGCTGTTGATGGCGCCGTCCGTTGCCGTCAGACGGAAAACAACGCCGACGGCTAAACTATGCCGACGGCTGCCCCACGGCCGTCG
>NW_021253496.1:0-2626 GCF_002162155.2 Triticum dicoccoides
TCAGCTTGAAGACTACATAATTTTTTATATCCACAAAAGTTAAGCAGATAGAAAAGCTGAGCTGACCTCCAACCATGCAGCAAACTCCTAATGTAGTTGTTCATGTCTGGTACCAAGCAGCAATAGTGCAAGACATCTCCTTTTAGAACACTTCCTCGGACAATTATAGTTGTGACTACAACTTTACAGAAGTATTTTTTTGCCTGAACTAAGCCCAACCAAGTTAGTTCAGAACTCTATACTAAATATCAAATAATATAATTACATTGTCCCAAGTGATGGAACGTACCACTCCATTCTAGTTTCATCTAAAAAGGCATGACATAATATAACTACACTCCAGATCTGCGAACATGAGAATTTAATGGAGAGGCAACGCACCACAAGGACATACCAAAAGGCAGACTCTGACACTGAAATTTGATGCATTTGCCATAAAAAATACGAACTGTCCAGTTCATCAATAGACCAATTGTTTTAACTACATTCTCCAGTTCATGGGTAATATCACAATATCACAGCCGTAATCGAAATCAAGAACAGACTGGCGACCTAGCAATGTCGCGCAATAGAGCAGTTAGTTCCATCTAGAGCAATCACACTGCAGTAGAGTGGTCAGTTCCACCTAGAGCAATCAGACCATAAAATACGAAATTGCGTCACAAGATAATTAACTTGAGGCATAATAGTGCACGAGCACTAATCTCTTTGTTAGCCATTGGAGCTTCATAGAATCTACTGGAAGGTAGAAAACAACCCGGAAGAAGCAGCAGACCAAATAATATGGAGCTCGAATTTGTCCTCCTAGAACACAGGGATTTATTTCAAATTATGTTAGCATAAAGCACAATTGCTGGAAAAACATAATTACATGTTTGAGTACATCTGCTTAATATGAACCATTTGAAGATTGAAAATCGAGGATATAGAAGGCACTACATGTCAGTCTTGCTCCTGCGACTAAACGTGACATAGAATGCATAAGAAACAGATGCTTGTGCTATGAAAGATTCAAAAGTAACACTAAATAGGAAAAATAATTAAACATAAAAGGGCAAGTGATACTGTACAATTCTGATGAATACTGAAAATTAATTTATAAGTGTGATTATCGTGGTTTCTGGAGAGGTAGTAGAACTTGATGGCAAAGGGCCTAAAGGGCAGGAGCACGTCGATCTTAGCCCTGAAGATGATGATGTGACTGCTTTTGCTCGTGAGCACAATCCATCGCTTGATCTTGGGCAATAGTGACTCACCGACCCCACGAGTGAGTCGATATGCATAAACAGGAGTGCCCACATTTTCCTGGCCGAAGGAGCGGTGCCGGCCACCAGCTCTTCCTCCACCTCCCTCGATCCCTCGGTCAGACTTCTCCTCCACCTCCACCATCTGCACAAATCCAAACCAATCTGAGTCAAGATGCGACACTTATTTGTGCAATTCGCGATGAAACATCAATCCCACCTCTAGTGCGAGACGAACAAATCACGGACTATGACCTTGCTGGCGATCTGGTGACAAAGAACAACATGAATAAAAGATCATTGCAGAATTTGGTGGCCATGGGAGAAGGACGAGGAGCCACGGGAGGGTAAGAGAGGATGCCCTGGGAGAGGGGAAGAGATGAGTTTCTTCTCGGTTTGGTTTAGAGGCAAGGAAAGGGGAGATGGAGGTGGCGGTATCACTCCCCTGCATCAGATGATGGTGAGGCCGAGGGCGGCTAGACGACGTCACTGGGAGGGTTCCAGGGAGTCGAGGTTGAAGAAGATGCAGTCAAGGGTCGCAGGAGAATCGAAGATTTGAGATGGGGTTAGATCTGTACCGAAATGAATCTAGGGCGGAAAGACGACGGCGAGAGGAGCTGCGAGACGGAGAACACGGTGGCGGCGGCGTCAGCTAGGTCTCGTCAGCCGCCACACGATGGAGACGAAGGGACAGTGGTGTGACGGGTGTATTTTTTTTCAAGGATGCACAAGCGGAAACTCGTAGAAGCCCATTAGGCCGAATTTTATACCAGACACCCAAAATTGTCACCAGAATAGCGGCCCAGCAAGGAAACCTCTCAATTGTAGCGAACGTTGCCAGTCAAAGCGGGATTAAGAGGAAATCCAATGGCCAAAAATGCATCAAAGGATGATCTGACGGTTGAAAAAGCTAATGGCCTGAGAGGGCAGGAAAAGTGCTCAGTTATAATGTATCTAAATGTTTTCCTCCACCGAGACCCGTCTCTGCTCATGCCAAAGGTAAGTGGAAAGAAAGAATTCCTTATTTAACACTATTTTGAATTTGGTTTCCCTATTTAACACTGGAATTTTTTTTTCTTCCCTATGTAACACCAAGTCTAAATTTTATACCCTTTATGATACTTCCGTCCATTTTTCGATTAACGGTGTTAGATTGCATGTAAAAAGACACTTTTGCCCTTACGCATAGACCTTTTTGCATGTGTGTTCAACGAGCAACGTGAGTCGAAGAAAGCTTTGCTGTGTGCGGCTCATTCAGCTTGGGTTGCAGCGACGTGCAGGGTCCTGGGATCCAGAGCTCACCTCCGCGACCTGGGCTACCGCAGCAGCAGCTGTGGCAGCACGACGGGATGTGCCTACTGTTATGCATGGAGCTCACTCTG
>NW_021253497.1:0-1296 GCF_002162155.2 Triticum dicoccoides
CGGTTGCCGGAACCTATTTCGGCAACCACCTTTTGTACAAGCCTTGCCGCTGTCGCATGTAACCCTTTGTACAAAGCCGGGCGCAGATCCCGTGCATAAATAAAGATCATATGCTCCGCACATCTTGTCAAATTCCATGCTTTTTGCATGTGTCATCTGACACTTTGTGCAGTACCTACCCCCGGTTAGCAATAACGAGCCTTAAGGCTCCATATCTTTATTTTCCCTTCTTTCTTTTCTTCAAAAGGAAGGTTCCCTCGCCCACAAGTTCACCGGGGGGGAAGGAGAAGATGATGGTGTGGACCAGGCATTGTTCAAAAAAAAAGTATCACCTTGCCGGGACGCAAACGACAGAAAAGCTAAGTTGCCAAAGTTTGAGCATAATCAGCTTTGAATTTTTTTAAGTTATCTTCCTTGAACGACCATGCTTTGTATGGAAAACCTGTGCGCGGAGGAACCAACTCGTAGCTAGTTGCGCCCTTACTTTGTTTCGAGTCCGGTCAACAACTTAAGTGTGATGCGACTAGTCGCGACAAGGTTTCTTGCCGGATGCGACACCGCCAGCAGGCTGCTGATGTTCCGCACTCAGCGCTCGCGGCAAGGGTGCCTGCGCCGGCAAGTTCCCTGAAAGCGTAGGGTGAAAACATACAAAGGAAGGAATCAAGTAAAGGAAATAACATAGCAAATACTGCCCAAAATAAAGTTATATTACAAAGATAACTTGTCGCGGCACTGACTGAATTGTTCTCGTAACATGACTAGCAGCGGCAAGAAAAGGAGAAAACGAGCGGTCTAATCTACGTGGCCGCCATCAAGCCTCCTGACTTCATTCACCTTGTCCACAATGGGTGCGACAAGGGCTTTGAGCTCTTCAAGATCAGCACCCGCCGGCAGCTTCTTAAGGACGTTGGTGAGGTTGAGGCCTGGGTTGCAGAAGGCCACCTTCACCAACACCTTCTCCAAAACTCTGGCGCAGATCGTGCGCGACTCGTCGGCCAGCTTCTTTGGGATCCTTTCCCGCAGTTGCTGGAGGGTTGTCGCCATGCCCTTGAAGAACAGAGTGAGCTTGGCGCTGGGCTGGAGGTTCTCGTCGGAGGAGTACCCGAAGCCCTCCATTTCCAGTTGCGCCAGCTCCTCGTCGATGACCGCGGCAATGTTCACGAGGCCCTCCATCCAGAGCTCCACAGTATGTTTGATGGTGTTTTGGGTTTCGGCGGCCCTCGTCAACAACGCCTCGTTGGCCTTGATCTCCTCCTTCAGGTCCTCCTCCCGCTTCTTGGCGCCATCCAGCGTCTC
>NW_021253498.1:0-841 GCF_002162155.2 Triticum dicoccoides
TGTGCTTCACTTAAATCTTTTAAGTATGATCTTATAGAATTACTCTTTGTGCTTCACTTAAATCTTTTGAGTATGGTTTTATAGAATGCTTCATGTGCTTCACTTATACATTTTGAGCTTGGATATTGGTCAGTTGTAGAATGCTCCATGAACTTCACTTATACCTTTTGGAGTATGAATAATACTATCATTTAAAGTGGGTTTGGAAGAGTGTCAACTTTAGGAATTAGTGATCCCACTATTTTGGAGGATGTTGAATCTTAGTGTGATATTTATGAAATTGGATTTGGAAGAGTGTCAACTTTAGCTAGTAATGATTCCACTATTTCGGAACAGGTTCAAATTGAGTATGAGAACAAAGTTGCTATCCATGATACTACTAAAGTTATTATGAGGGAGGAATACATGCTTGTAGGAGTTGCAATAATATTAAGTTTCCTCTCTATGTGCTTAAAGTTTTGAAGTTATACTTGTTTTGCCTTCCTATGCTAGTTGACTCTTGTTCCCATAAGTTGTGTGCTCACAAAATCCCTAGGCATAGGAAGTAGGTTATATTTAAATGTGCTAGTCACATTCTTCAAGATGCTCTCTTTGTGCTTCAATTCCTATCTTTTATGTGAACATCATTGAAATCATCATGCCTAGCTAAAAGGCATTAAAGAAAAGCGCTTGTTGGGAGACAACCCAATATTTACCCTTATTGTTTTTGTTTGTTTACATGATTAAGCTACTGTAGTAATCATGTTTTATAGCTTTTGTTTCAATAAAGTGCCAAGTAATACCTTTGGGAAGACTTGGGTGAAAGTTAATGTGATCTTGCTGTAAAAAACAGAAACTTTGC